>NC_143155.1:16104472-16305350 GCF_041381405.1 Jatropha curcas
GACAGTTATTTCTAACGAAAATAATGAGTTAATTCCTACTAGAACTGTCACAGGTTGTCGTGTATGTATTTATTATAGAAAATTGAACAAAGCAACACGCAAATATCATTTTCCTTTACCTTTTGTTGATCAAATGCTTGAGAGACTTGCAGGTTACCCCTACTATTGCTTTTTAGATGGTTATTCAAGGTATTTTCAAATACCTATTGCTCCCGAGGATCAAAAGAAGACCACTTTCACTTGCCCTTATAGTACTTTTGCTTATAGGAAAGTGCCTTTTGGGTTTGCAATGCTCCTGCAATTTTTCAAAGGTGCATGATGTCCATATTTTCTGACATGGTTGAGAAGTTCATTGAAATATTTATGGATGATTTTCTGTGTTTGGTTCTTCTTTTGATTCTTGTCTTTATAATCTCTCTTTAGTGATGCAGCGATGTGAGGACACTAACCTTGTTTTGAATTGGGAAAAATGTCATTTTATGGTTAGTGAATGTATTGTTTGAGGGCATAAAATCTCACAAAAAGGGATTGAAGTGGACAAAGCCAACAAAGAGGTAATTGAAAAGCTACCACCTCCAAATTTAGTAAAAAGAGTAAGAAGTTTTCTTGGCCATGCAGGATTCTATAGGAGATTTATCAAGGATTTCTCCAAAACCACAAAACCTCTTTGTAATTTATTAGTTAAGGATGTTCCTTTTGATTTTGACAAAGAGTGTTTGAATGCTTTTAACAGGTTGAAGAAAGCGTTGATTTCAGCATCTATCATTGCTAACCAGATTGAAGTCTTCCTTTTGAACTTCTGTGTGATGTTAGTGATTATGCTATAGGAGCTGTTCTGGGGCAAAGAAAGGAAAAAAAATTGCATGTCATTTATTATGCTAATCGCACATTGAATGATGCACAATTGAATTATGACACCACTAAAAAAGACTAGCCATTGTTTTTGCTTTTGATAAATTTAGTGCTTATTTCATTGGAGATAAAACAATAGTGTACACTGATCACTCTGCTATTAAGTATTTATTAGAAAAGAAAGATGAAAAGCCTAGATTAATTCGTTGGGTTCTTCTTTTGCGGGAATTTGATTTAGAGATTCGTGATAAAAAAGGAACTAACAACCTTATAGCATATCACTTATCCAGGCTTGAGTTGGGGGAAGAAGGGCAAGCAGAATTGCAAATCAATAAAGATTTCCCCCATGAACATCTTCTTCTTGTAGCTAAAGCACAAGCTCCATGGTATGCCGATATAGTTAACTACCTTGCTTGCAAGATTACTCCTCCCCATCTTTCTTATCAACAAAAGAAAAATTTTTTTCATGATCTTAAATATTACTATTGGGAGGAGCCTTTCTTGTTCAAATATTGTAGTGACTAGCTTTTTTGACGATGTATACCGAAAGAGGAAACGAAAAATGTCCTTTGATTCTGTCATTCAATGGAATGTGGAGGACACTTTGGAGCAAGCAAGACGACAACACGTATTTTAGAAAGTGGTTTGTATTGGCCTAACTTATTTAAGGATGCTTTTAACTTTGTTCGTCTTTGTGATCATTGTCAAAGGTTAGGTAATATCTCCAAACGACATGAGATGCCATTAAACAATATCCTTGAAGTGGAGATCTTTGATGTTTGGGGCTTGGATTTCATGGGGCCATTTCCATCCTCTCATTCCAACCAATACATTCTAGTAGCGGTGGACTATGTCTCGGAATGGGTGGAAGCTGTTGCCCTTCCTAACAATGATGCCAAGAGTGTGATGAACTTCATCAAGAAATATATTTTCGCACGTCATGTTACTCCGAGAGCAATAATCAAAGACAGAGGTAAGCACTATTGCAACAAGTACCTGGATTCCCTTTATTCAAAATATGGTGTTACTCATCGTGTAAATACCCTATATCACCCTAAAACAAGTGGACAAGTGGAAGTCAATAATAGGAAAATCAAGAAGATACTGGAGACCACAGTTGGCCAATCAAGGAACGACTGGTCCAAGAAGCTCGATGATGCTCTTTGGGCCTATAGAACTGCATTTAAAACACCAATTGGTATGTCTCCATATCGAATGGTTTATGGTAAGGCTTGTCACCTCCCTGTTGAGTTAGAACACAAGGCATATTATTCAATCTAGTTTCTTAACTTCAATGCTAAGGAGGTTGGTCAAAAGAGGTTGCTTCAATTGAATATGATGGATGAAATGAGACTCCATACTTATGAGAATGCCAAAATCTATAAAGACCGCACCAAACAATGGCATGATAAGCATATTATCCTAAGCAATCTAAAGGTAGTCAAAATGGTATTACTTTATAACTCTACACTACGTCTTTTTCCAGGTAAATTGCGCTCTAGGTGGTCTGGACCATTCACAATTAAGGAAATTTTTCCACATGGAGCAGTTGAAAGAATGGATGGAAACAGGAGTTTCAAGGTTAATGCTTAACGGTTGGAGGTTTACCAAAGTGAATACTTCGATCCAGTCAAAACCATTATAAGCCTTGTTTAATTTTTGCCTTATAGGGTCTAGTGCGTCGAGCTTAATGACGTTAAACAAAAGCGCTTGTGGGAGACAACCCATATTTTCTTCTTTAGCTTTCGTATTTTTGATTTATTTTTACTTCTTTTTATCATTTGTCCCACAATTTTTAAATTATACTTTTCTTCTGTGTTTAGTCAAGTTATTTTAGGTACAAGCTAAGGCGACAGGGTTTAGCATGCCCTTACCGTGCTATGAAGCACACCCGTGTTTTAAAAGTGAAGATCGGTCTTGCAAGTCAGAGGCTCGGACGCCATTGCCGTGCTCAACAGCACGCTCGTGCTAGGTAAGATAAAGTTTTGCTCTTGCAGGTCAAGGCTTGCACTCCCTCGCCGTGCCAAATAACAAGCCCGTGCTCCAAAAAGGTGTAGACCAGTCTTGAAAGTCAAAGTTTAGCCCGCCTGTGCCGTCCCAATCAGCACGCCCATGCCAGATAAGACAAATTTTGCTTTGTAGATCAGAGGCTAGCACGCCCTTGCCGTGCCATGTAGCATGCCCTTATCAGTCCGCGCCTCAAAGCTTCAGCAACTAGCATGCCCTAACCGTGCTATGAAGCACGGCCGTGCCACGTTCCAGATCTACAGTTTTAAAGAGCGCCTTTTTGGTTACCGCGCATCCCTATCTATTTAAAGTGCACGCCCTAGTCGTTCTTCCCACTTTTTCAATTTAACCCAATGCACGCCCCCTCCTCTCCCATTCTTCTTCATCTTTCTTCTCTCCTCTTTTCTCTCAAACCAAAAGCTTAGCAAAACAATTTTCTTCTCTTTTCTCCTTCTTTCACCATGCCTCCAAGGTTCAAACACAGCAGACCTGCCTCTTCAGTGGCCGCAAGAACTCGGTCAATCACCCGTCCTCCAACTGCTCCTCCTCCAACCGTTCCTCCTCCAACCGTTCCTCCTCCTACGGCAACCGCTCCTCCTCCTTTTAAGATCAGCTCACCAGAACAATAGGAAAGGTACAATAAACTCTCTCTTCGCCCTATTTTGTCAAATCGTTTTATTGATTAATCTGCTTTAGCACAACTAGGGCTTAGAGATGCTATGTTAGAATCCCTTAAGCGTATTGGGTGGGAACAATTTATTGCCATGAAAGACCTTGTTTATGCACCTATGACTTTAGAATTTTTGAGTTCATATTCTACTCTTATTTGTCCGTTGCCTGTTGATTTTCCTAGCAAAATTAAATTCAGGCTTTTTGGGAGAAATTTTGAACTTTCAGTTAATGAGGTTAGTCACATCTTTGGTTTCCCCACTGAAAATACCCTTAATCAAATACCTAAGGATTTTAGAGATCAAACCACATAGACAACACTGACTGGAGAAGATGACTATAATCCTAGGTTTTCAAAAGCGTCAAAATTGAGAAACCCAGCCTTGAGGTATATTCATAAATTCTTAGTCAACACTATTTTTGGGCGAAGCGAAAGTGATGAAGTGTTGAGTCTAAATGAATTATATTTTATATGGGTGATCGATTAGGAGATTTTTCTCAATGTTGATTATTGGTTGTGCTTACGATGGGCTAGGGTTGCAAGGGCAGATAAAGGAGCTATTATGGTGGGGTTTTTTGTGACCCGAATTGCATCTTATTTGAGAGTTTGGAACCCTGCTCGGCCAGTTTATGGTAGTGTGGGAGGAGGAAAGGGCACTAGGCTAGACTTAGATGTCATGGTGCATATGAACTTGGTAGAGAAAATAGGGGATTCGTTTTGTATTATGGGATCTTGAGAAGAGAGTTCTGATGATGAGGAGGCCGAGGATGTTGGTGACACTAATATGGAGGGGAATAATTCGAAACCTTTCCCTGGTTTCGGTACTTCTTCTGGTGGAGTTACTTCTAAAGCCGATCCTTCTTTTCAAGGAGCATCTAACTTGTCCAACGATGAAGTTCTTGCACATCCGATGTCCTGAATGGACATGTTTATACTCACCTTAATGGAATGGAGTCCATGATTGCTGACCGTTTCTAGTCAATAGAGATTATGCATGGGAGCCTTGACTCTCGTATAGACACTATGCAAGGCCAATATCAGGGAATTGCTAGTCAACTCCAAACGATGATTCAATTGTTGTAGCCACATCCACCTCCACCACCTGAAGATGGATTATTTTTTGTTCTTTTTCGTTTGCTTTCTATTTTTATTTTTGTTCCTTTTTATATATATTAAGTATTTTGGATAATATATTTTCTTGTTTTTAGTGTTTTCTGTTTTATAGCTTTGATAATTTCCAGCAACCGACTCTTATCGTATCTTTCCTTCAATCTTATTGTATTTTTCAATACAATGATGGTAATGGTTTCTACACTCTCATATTCTTTTATTACATAATTGATAATATGATAAGTTTAGGGAATTAATTTTTAAGCTCATTGGGGACAATGTGCTAGATTAAGTTGGGGGAAGGAAAATTTTAGATAAAATTTTAATTTTCTTTTGTTTCGTTAATTTAATATGGTTGGATTAATTATAAGCAAGCTTGAAAATTCATAATTCATTAAAATGCAATGAATTTACTTGTTTTTTGAAGCTAGTTGCTATTTAGTTTAAATTTTAATTTTTGACATAACATAATTCATTGATTTAACCATTTGTCTTTAAGATTATGAACACTAATTTTTATGAATTTTATGACTTATAGATATGTTTTATTAAAAATTTAATTAATCTTAGCATTCCTAGAACAAATTAGAATTATCTTTGAGGCAAAATTTTAAAATGCTTACATTTAGAAGGTGATGATTTAGGCATTTTTGTTGAAATTCATATTTAGTCTAGGCCACCTAAGTTAAATTATGACTTTTGCATCCAATTTGAAACCTATATTTAAAGTTCATTGATCACCTTTATTAAACCTAGCCATTAAACCAACTTAATTTCCTACCATGAGTGCAATAATGCATAATTGAAGGATTTGAATTTAATCAATACATAGCAACAAAAAGGGAGAAAATTTCGTTAATACTAGCGAGTGAAGCAAGTAGAAAAACTCAAAGAGAAACACCCCCTAAAAGAAGCAATCGATCAGGAATTCAAGTTTGGGGAATTAAAGTAAGGAAGAAATTCTAAAAGTACTATGAAAAGGCCTTGCCAAAGTATCTCTAATTTTTGAGCTAGTGACGGAACTTCAAGATTAATCTCCCTTTACAAATCAATTTTTTTTATATAAATAAAAATCTTGATATTATGCATTCTTTGTGCTTTTTGTCTATCTTTTTATCCTTTTTCTTTGTTTAGCTAAAAATATATCTCTAAAACCCCATTACAACCTGAATAAAAGACCTTTTGGTCTTTTTAATTGTATGAATTTCGATTATGGAAAAGGGATGACTAATTTTGCCTATGGGAATGTTGAATTTTTAATGTTAAAACATCTTACTTAAAGGTTAAATAATTTTTGTGAAAATTCATATTCTATTTTTTCATAGGTTGAATAACTATTAGTGTTGAAAATCATATTAACTTATGCTTAAATTAAGGAATGTGTTTTATTGAAAATTGAATTTTTCCTGAAATATAATTAGCATAAGAAACACTCGATTTATTCTCATGTTAATGATTTTGATTACTTTTGAAATTGTGAATAATTATCCTTAATCATGTTAAAACTAGCTTTGTTAGTTTGTTTAGCTTGTATTTTAGTTTTTAGTTTTGTTTTGTTGCTTAAGGACAAGCAATGGTTTAAGTTTGGGAAATTTTGATAAGTGTTATTTTTATAGCATTTTTAATATAATTTTTATTAGGATTTTTAGTAGTTTTAATTACTTTAGTTAGTTTTATTTATATTTTCATCAAAACTTTCTTGAAACATAATTTGCTTGATCTTAAGGAAATTTATTGAATTTTGGCGCAGAGCAGAGCAAAATAAAGCAGAACACTCAGGTTCTAGCACGCCCAGACCGTGCAACTCAGCACGTCCATGCTGGAATCAAGGAAAATCAGTGTGGAGACTCAGGCCCTAGCACGCCCAAGCCGTGCTATATGGCATGCTCGTGCCGTAAGAAGACATCAATCCTAAGGCGTGCTTACCTGAGCACGGTTCGTGCTAGATTCCATCATGAAGACTCAGAGCCTAGCACGCCCTAGCTGTGCTATGTGGCATGCCCGTGCCACAGATTCTTCTCTAGACGTGCCCCTGAGCACGGTCCGTGCTGAACCATCCTTAGAACTCAAGCTCTGGCATGCCCTGACCGTGTCGCACAGCACGCCCGTGCTGCTAATCAAGTTTTATTTTGGGTTGCGAATGCCAGCCAGTCCCTACTACGTACATGGGCCCACATAAGATGATTTCCTGATGTGCAAATGAACTTCTAATCCTATTTAGGCACATGGGGGAGTCCTAATTGTGAAGAAATTCTAATTTCCTATTTCCAAAAGGTTCTTACTTAATGAAGACTCTATTTCCTCAACGAAGTCAGATTTTCTCCAAGGAAGTCTATATAAAGAGAGAAGCAACTCATTGTATAGACCATCTCTGCTTTTATAATCTTTTGTTCTATTATTTTTCTCTCTTTAAGACTTCAAGTGATCATGCCTTGTATCAAGATTCAAGGAAGCCGTCCACATTATTTGACTAATTTTTATCTCTAAACTCTTAATCTTATTTTTTACTTTTCATTATTCACATTGATTATGGAATTATTATCAAGTTTAATTGAGTTTTATTTAATTACTATGTTAAACTAAACTCTCATACTAGGGATTTGATGTAGCTTAATTTCTTTTCCAATTTAGAATGTTAGATTTGTTTTTCTTTGTTCAAAGCATAATTTATTATTGAGCTTAATGCTTCCAGGCAGAGTTTCTCCCCTGGATTGATTTATTTCATTAATCACTATCGAAAAAAGGGTTTTTGATATGAAAAAGGTAATAAATTACATAAAAATAATAACTTGATGCGGAAGCTATATGATTTGACTCATGGGGGGTTTTCATAAGTTATCAACCTTAAGTTATGAATTCATAAACAAACCATAAAACTTAATGATTTAATTCATGTTTCGTTGCACTATTGGAAGATAGGTAATTAGACCGAGTTAAAATAGCTAACAATACATCAAGAGAGCTTGTTAGTGATTTTAGGGTTGTTTCTCCTACTTGAACAATTAAAATTAATTAACGAACTAATAAGATAAATTGGATAGAATTAAGTGAAGTCAAAATCCCTAGTAGTTTTTAATCCCTGATTTCTTTTAATCAAAAATTGCTTGCTTGATTTCTTTTTATTATCTTTATTTGTCGAATTTTAAAATAATTTCCCTAAATTGCCATTTAAATAATAGTAGGTTAACACAATTTTGGTACTTGGTATACAATCCTCGAGGGAACGATACTCTACTCATTATATATTACTTATTGCGATTTCGTATACTTGCAAAAAATCACTGTCACTCTTCCATGTTGGCATTTTCTCTCACATTTTTCTCTATTTTTCATGTTCTCCTCATTCTCTTTCCATCTCCTTCGTTGATGCTTCTCTTTTCCATATGTGGGTTTTGATCGGTCCTTCTCTTTTGCTTTAAAAAACTTTCTTTCCATAGACCAATCCTCATGTTTCCATACCAAATTTCATCAAAGAATCACGGACCCATATAGTGACATCTCCAATTTCTATGGAATAAGATAATGAAATCCCCATTTATGGATTTATTATCTACGTCTCTTATCTTTAACCAACAAACTCTTTTTAAATAAAGATCAACCTATTGTCTCTCTGCCTCAAGATCAACCTCAGGGTGGAGGCTGCACTTGCTCTCTTTTTTTTCTCATTTCCTTCTTTCTTACAAATTTCAATCACATATATATCAGTTTCACATTTCCCCTTCTTCAGTTTCATCATTAGATTACATGTTAAAGTTGAATGAGAATAAGTTTGTATTGTACTACTGTGAGATTTACATTATACAACACCCTTTATATAGGTGTACAAGGAATCATAATCAGATACAATAGGATCATAATAAAATAAATAATCAGATACACTAGGATCAGAATCAGATATACTAGAATCAGATTGAGATACTAGGATCACAATCGGAACTTATTTTAACACCCCCTCTTAAACTCAAGGTGGGTGACTGGAGAATAATCTGAGTTTGAAAGCTAGAAGTTAGAAGGCTAAAGCATGAAAGGATTTGGCGAAGATGTATACAAGCTGATTAGAAGATGAGACAAAAATCAAATCGTAGGGTGCCATGAGTTAGATGAGCGTGAGTAACATGACAATCAATCTCAATATGTTTTGTCCGCTCATAAAAGGCATCATTGTGTGTTGTTGGCTCAAGGGTCAAATATTTATCTCGAGATTTTGATGATTAAAACAAAACAAATAAATTTAAATTATGTTATTTGTGCTAATAATATTTTATGCAGATTATATATGGAAAGTAATAAATAAACAAGGCAAGTCCTACAATTTCAAGGATCATGAACACTATTGAAGACCTTAGTAGTTAAATTTTTAGGATTCATTGTAGGATAGAGAGGACATCCATTTATAAGCGCAAAATTAATTTCTTCTTTCTTTATCAAAAGGATTTTTCAAAAATAACTGTTTAAAAATCAAAAGCTTCTTTCGTTCCTTGATTATCTTACCTAAAATGGAAGAGATCTTGTCTCAATCATTTTTGGTAATAAATATCTCAGAAAAAGCTTGTTTTAATTTTTCAAAAATTATCTTCATAAAGGTTCCAAATTTATTCACTTACCTAAATTAAAGAGACTTTGTCTCAAATGATTTTGGTAATAAGAATAAATCGAATAAGATTTTTATGCTCTTCATTTTTGGAAACAAACTTTTTAAAGAGATCCAAAATCTTGATTTTAACTTCTTACCTAAACGAAAGAGATTCTATCTGAAATCGTTTTTGGTATATATTTATTTCGAAAAAGATTTTCTTTAAATTCTTATTTTCGAAATTCTTGTTTTTAAGGGAAAGCTAGATTTTCTTTTATTCAGTTACTAAAAAGAAAGAATATAAACTAAAAAGAAAGAATATAAACTCAAAAGATTTGGTAACAAAGATTTCTGTATCTTCTAAAAATGGAAAGTCAATATTCTGATTTGAAAAAAGGATTTCACTTTCTAAATACGGGATTCTCATCCCTCTATATAAAAAGGTATTTCGTCTTTAACAGATGTGGTGAAAAAGAATTTTCGTTTTAAGAGTATTCATCCATTGATCATATCTTTTATCTCTCAAAACTTACTCTCTGCTCCCTTATTTCTTTTCATCTAAATACTTTACATTTTATCTTTAAAAAAGAAAAGAAATTTTATAACAACTTCTTTTGAAAAATTGTTCTGATTTCTAAAATGATATTCTAATCTTAAAAACTATTTTTCTTGTGCTTATATTTGCATTTATGTCTGTCTATTTAGGTCATGTGATCTTTAATAGACAGGTTTTTATTTGATAAACATTTGTGAAATAGCTTAGGTGAAAAGCTATTGTGAAATAGGTTATCAAGCAACCTTCTCCGTGAGAGAGACTCTAATGTCTTGATTTGAGTTTCTGTACTCTGCCAAAAACAGAAAGGGTTGAGGTTAACTAGAACCTTTGGAAAATCTAGTGGGACAAAGGATAGATCTAGGGTTTGATCTATTGCCTTGTACTATTGGTTTGTCTCTTACCCTTGAAAAGAGCTAACATAGTTGAGGATCTCAAGATGAGTCTTGGGGAGTGGATGTAGGCGGTTAGTGACGAACCACTATAAATCACTGTGTTACTCTTTTTATTTTCTGAAGTTCTGCTTGATACTATTTTATTTACACTTCTGTCTATATTTTAGAAATGCTAAAGTTGTTAAAGGTTTGGATGTTCTAAACTGAAATAAACTTTATCTATTTCTGAACATTAGAACTCTGGACTTCTGCATAGTGAAAATACTAAGTTCTACTATGTTCTTCTATTTTCAGTGTATTTCACTATTTGGGTTTCTAATCCGTTTTCTAATCTTGGTTAAAGCTCTGTGAAGCAGTTCAGATTTCAATAACTATCTCTCACACTGTTTTTTAAATTTATCTAAACTTTATGAGAAAGTTCTAAACTTAATAGCTTTCCTTCATAAAGCAGTTTTTGATATTATATGAAATATTATGAAGCAGTTCTAATCAATAACTGTACTTTGCAAAGTCTTTCTATTTTCTGCATAAAGCATTGTGAGGAAGTTTTAATCAATAACTTATTCTCACAAGTGCATTATTTCTCCGCTGCTATAGAACTCTTAATTTGATTTTAAAGTTAAATTTTTATTTTTAGAAAACCCAATTCATCCCCCCTCTTGGGTTGTGCCATACATATTCAGGACCCACGATATGGTATCAGAGCTTTGGCTCTTGACTTACCGAAGCTTAACAGCTTAAGAGATAAGATCCCATAGTAGCCCCACTTGCTCTTACATCTTTAGAAGGTCAATTAGGTTTTAGACTACCTCTGTTCAATGGTTCTAATTACTCTTATTGGAAAACCAGAATGTAAATTTCATAAAATCAGTTGACATAAACTGTTGGAGGAACATCATTACTGGTCCTCGTATTCCTATGAAAATTGTAGAAAATGAGAGAGTTAGAAAATCAGAAGAAGAATATACCGATGCTGATTGGAATGATATTTCTATAAATGCAAAAGCTATTAATATTCTTCATTGTGCTTTAGATCCAACAGAGTACAACAAAGTGTCTGGATATAAGTCTGCAGCGAAAGTCTGGGAAAAACTTAGAATTACCTATGAGGGTACAGATAGAGTGAAAGAATCCAGAATTAATATCCTTTGGAGAGAATATGAAATGATTAGTATGAAAGAGGGAGAAACTGTTGCTGAATTAAATTCTAGATTTACTAATATAGTTAATCATTTGAGAACTCTTGAAAAGGAAATTTCAGAAGATGAGCTTGTTAAGAAAATCCTTAGAATTCTACCTAAAAAATGGGATTCTATAGGAACTGTTATGAATTACAAAAAGACTCCCGTTACTTATGATTATCTGATAGGAGCTCTTGTTTTAGAAGAGATGAAATCTTATTTGACTGTAGAAGATAAGAAAAAGAAAGGACTGGCTTTGGAAGTAGTTTCTAGTGAAGAAAGTTCTTCTGATCTTGATAGTGATGATTTAGCACTTGTTGCTAAAAGATTCAAAAAGTTCTATAAAAGGAGTGGAAGGCCACAGAAAAAGTTTATCAAAAAGAACTTTCCACCTTAAAATAGCAGCTTTATAACATCCCTTCCTGGTCCACACGTGAACCCGAATGAACCAAGCCGAGACGCTACAATCTGGTTGAACCTATGTCCTGTCATGCTGATATCATCCTGTATACTAAAAATTATGTCATGATGTTGCTTTATACATCATTTATATACAGACATTTACTTAATAGTTATAAGACATTACACTATTTTGCAAAATGAAATGGGTCCAACTATGTGCCATGTACATGCCATAGAACCAAAATATCAAAATGAATAGTTACCCTGAAGACTGGGTCTTCAAAAGATGAACTGTAGCAGTTGGAAAGATGACTCTCTACGGTCCAGACCCAAAACCTGCGAGTTAAAACAGGTAACTCCCTGAGTAAATAAAGCTTAGTGGATATCTCAACTTAATAAGAATTAAATAAATAAGCATTTACGCACACATATCATTATACTTTCATGGTCTTACCTGCTGTTTATTATGCTGTATGAATTAAGCAATTTTTATTAACATTGTATAATTTATAAATAACACAATCTCATAATTTGAATTTCTTGAATTTCATAATTTAGTGAGATTTTGGATGATTAATAAGATGTTATTATGTATAGGAGAGGTGAGCTCAAAGTGAGAAGAAAAAGGAAGCTAAGAAGAAGGTTTAAAGCTTTTTGGTTGAAGGTTTGATATCTCTTTTAGTTTAACAAATTTTCTTGCATGAGAATATGTGTAGTGTGATGATAGTGATAAGATATGTTGCCGAATATTAGGTAATAGGTCTGAGAATGGTGATTAAGCAAGGGATGCATTGAATAAATGAATTGGATATTCATTTCATGCTGAAACAGGTTTGTTGGAAAACTGACCAGTAACTTCAACCTGAATTTGAACCTGTTACCGTTGGAATTAGGAAGTGGTATAGAAGTATTATTTGTTCCTTTATGTTTTTTCTGTCTATGAGCTTTGGAATCACCTAAATTGGACTTATAAATTGAAAGATATGCCCAAAATAGTACAAACTGTGCAGGCTGGAAATCAAAATCTAGGCGGACTGGAAGGTGCTACTTTAGCTCAATATTTTACTACTTTACCAACATATTTCAGAGAGGTCATAGAAAAAATCTTTGTACCCTAATGTGTCAGCTAACCATAGAATTTAGAATCACCTAAATTGGCCTTATAAATTGAGAGATATGACCAAAATGGTACAAACTGTGCAGGCTAGAAACCAACAGCTGGGCAGACTGGAAGTTGCTACTTTAATTCAATATTTGACTACTTTACCAACATATTTCAGAGAGGCGATAGAAGACATATTTGTACCCTAATGTGTTAGATAACTCAGACCTATTACTTAACGTTCAGCAACATATCTTATCACTATCATCACACTACACATATTCTCATGCAAGAAAATTTGTTAAACTAAAAGAGATATCAAACCTTCAACCAAAAAGCTTTAAACCTTCTTCTTAGCTTCCTTTTTCTTCTCACTTTGAGCTCACCTCTCCTATACATAATAACATCTTATTAATCATCCAAAATCTCACTAAATTATGAAATTCAAGAAATTCAACTTACTTGGATAGAGTTATAGGTTGAATTTAATGCTTGAAAGGTTGAATATTGAGGTAGAAAATGGAGGAAGATTTAGGAGAAGATGGAGAAGGTAAAGTGAAGGAAGAAGACAAAGAAGAAGATAGAGAAGGTAAAGTGAATGGAATTTTCGGGTAACCTCTAAATATATCTTCTAGTATGTTAAAAAATTACCAAATAGTACCTAAATTTTCAATAGTTTACCATTTAATACCTAAGCTTTATATGTTATTTCAATTAGGTCCTAATCCTTCTACTTTTATTTCAATTGAGTCTACATCTTTATGTGTCTTTTATTTATTTAATTTAAATCCCACTCTGCCCCACTCTGGAATCTAATGGCTCGAACCGGATTCATTCCGACTCGACTCGACTCGACTCGCTAAATGCAACGACTAAATTCAGTAGGATGTCACAAACTTACCTAAGAAAGAACCTTCTGAAGTGGTTTTTTATGAATGCAACAAACCCGGCCATATCAAGACCAACTGTCCTAAACTGAAAAAGAAGTCAAAGAAAGAAAGTTGAAACAGGCATTCATAGTCGCTTGGAGTGATTCAGATGATTCTAATTCTGAAAGCCAAAATGACCAAGAAGAAACTGTAAATATCTATCCAATGGCCACTATCAATTCTGACTCCAAGGAAATCAGTACCCTAACTTCAACACAGAAAGTTGAAAATAATGAAATAGATGCAACGGTCCAAAAGCGTGAAGAAAGCAATGTAAGTATTTCTGAACCTAAATCTAAAAATGATCTTTTAAATACTTATAATAACCTTTGCAATGAATTTGAAAAACTTGTTAGAAAGCATAAAGTTCTAAAGAAGGATTTTAGAAAATTAAAAATTGAATGTAATCATTTGAAAGATGCTTTTTATCAAGAAGTTACATGCAAAGATCTTATCATAGAGATCAAAGATCTTAAAGATTGTAATAATACATTTTCTGAAAATCTGAAACACTTTGAAGAAAAATGTAAGAATCTGAATTCTGAAAATGAATCATTAAAAACTGAGATTCGAATTCTAAAATCAATTTCAGAATCGTTTTCTAAAGAAAAGACAAGTTCTAGCTATGATGGCATTTCTAAACAGAATCATGTTTGTAATAAGAAAAATGTTGTTTCTAATGTTGTGACTTTAGAACATCAGAAATCTGACAGTCTTAACAGAAAGAAAAATCATAGTAAGCTAAATACACCTGTTACCACTAACCCTCCAGGACCCAATATGATTTGGGTACCTAAATCTGCTTGATCTTTTCAAGTGTGCCTAAGGAGTGAGCTGAAAATAGAAATGTGGTACATGGACAGCGCTTGCTCTAGGCATATGACTGGTGATATAAAGAAATTCACCAGATTAGAAAAGAAAAAGGGAGGTACAATAAGCTTTAGAGACAACGCGAAAGGTAAAATCGTTTGTATTGGTATGGTAGGTTCTAATCCTTCAATAGAAGATGTATGCTTAGTAGAAGGATTACATTATAACTTGTTAAGTGTAAGTCAGATTTGTGATAAAAATAGAAGAGTGATTTTTGAACCCTCTTATTGTGAAGTTCAGAACATGCATGATAAAAAAACTTTATTTGTTGGAAAAAGGTTTGAGAATATATACCTGCTAGATCTCTCTGATATGCATAACCTAGACATATGTTTAGTTTCTGTTGATAATTCTAGTTGGTTATAGCATAGAAGACTTGGACATGCAAGCATGCACATTATTTCTAAACTATCTAAGAAAGATTTGGTTCGAGGTTTGCGAAAGTTGAAATTTGAAAAAGATCACATTTGTGATGCTTGTCAATTGGGCAAGCAAACCAAAACATCTTTCAAATCTAAGGGCATGGTTTCTACTTCTAGATCTTTAGAATTGCTACACCTTGATTTAATTGGTCCTATTACTCCTTCTAGTCTTGGAGGAAAATCCTTTGCATTTGTTATTGTAGATGACTATTCTAGATTCACCTGGACACTCTTCCTTAGAAATAAGGATGAGTCATATAACATGTTTGTTCATCTTTGCAAGAAAAATACAAAATGAGAAAGGATACAACATCTCTACAATTAGAAGTGATCATAGAGGAGAATTTGAAAATCAAAAATTCAATGCTTTTTGCAACGAATTAGGAATCTTTTATAACTTCTCAGCACCTAGAACACCTCAACAAAATGGAGTAGTGGAATGCAAAAATAGAACACTTCAAGAAATGGTTAGAACCATGCTGAGTGATTCTAAATTACCAAAGAATTTCTAGGCAGAAGCCGTTAACACTGCATGTTATATTCTAAATAGGGCTTTGGTAAGATCTAAACTTAAAAAGACTCCATATGAGTTATACAAAGGTAGAAAACCAAATATTGGTTACTTTCATATTTTTGGGTGTAAATGCTTTATTCTAGATAACAAGAAAAATCATCTTGCTAAATTTGACGCTAAATCTTATGAAGGAATTTTTCTAGGATATTCTAGTAATAGTAAAGCATATAAGGTGTTTAATAAGAAAACTCTAGCTGTAGAAGAATCTATTCATGTTGTATTTGATGAATCTGACTCTACTTCTAGAAGTTTAGAAAATGATGATGTTGTAGATTCTAATCAAGAAAAGCAGAATGAACAATCAGAACAACTAGAACAGCTAGAAAATGAGCAGAACGTGGATAATCAGGCTGAACCAGAAGATGAACATGAAGATTAGAATGCAACTGAAAGTCAAATGCCAGAGACAGAAAATGAAAATTCTCAATTACCAAAAGAATGGCGATTTCACAAGTATCATCTACAAGAGGACATCATGGATAATCCTTCAGAAAGGATGATGACTAGAGCTCAATATAAGAGATTTTTTGGTAATGTTGCTTTCGTTTCTCAAATAGAACCTAAAAATTTAGAAGATGCTCAAAATGATGAAAATTGGATTCTTGCTATGCAAGAAGAGTTAAATCAATTTGAGATAAACCAAGTTTGAAAACTTGTTTTTAGACCTAAAAACCATTCTGTTATTAGAACAAAATGGGTGTTTAGAAATAAGCTTGATGAACAAGGTAATGTTATGAGAAACAAAGCAAGGTTAGTGGCTCAAGGGTACAACCAAGAGGAAGGCATCAATTTTGATGAGACCTTTACTCCAGTTGCAAGACTTGAGGCCATTAGAATGCTTTGTGCATTTGCATGTTTTAAAAACTTCATGTTATATCATATGGATATGAAAAGTGCTTTTCTAAATGGCTTTCTAAATGAAGAAGTGTATGTAGAACAACCTCCTGGTTTTGAAATATATGATAAACCAAATCATGTTTACAAACTTACTAAAGCTCTTTATGGTTTGAAACAAGCTCCTAGAGCTTGGTTTGAAAGATTAAGTAAGTTTTTACTAGAAAATGGTTTTTCTAGAGGAAAGGTTGATACAACAATGTTTACCAAAAATAAAGCACATGATATTCTAATTGTACAAATCTATGTTGATGATATAATCTTTGGTTCTACTATGATCTTCTTTATAAGGAATTTTCTAAGATTATGCAGGGTGAGTTCGAAATAAGCATGATAGGAGGATTAAACTTCTTCCTTGGACTTCAAATCAAACAATGTGAAAATAGAATTTTCATAAACCAAGGTAAATATACTAGAGAATTGTTGAAACGATACAAAATGGAGAATGCCAAGGTATGTGGTACACCAATGAGTCCATCATCAAAATTAGAAAAAGATGAAAAAGGTAAGGATGTGGACATCAAATTGTTTAGAAATATGATTGGTTCTTTACTATATCTAACTGCAAGCAGACCTGACATTCACTTTAGTATTTATTTATATGCTAGATTTCAGTCGTGTCCCAAAGAATCTCATTTAACTGCTGTAAAAAGAATTCTAAGATATCTTTGTGGAACTTCTAATCTGGGTTTGTGGTATTCTAAAGGTGATACATTTGATCTTGTTGGGTATAGTGATTCTGATTTTGCAGGAAGCATGATAGATAGAAAAAGCACGTCTGAAACTTGCCAGTTTCTAGGTGGCACCCTTGTATCATGGTTTCACAAGAAACAAACATCAATTGCTCTTTCTACTGCAGCAGCAGAATATATTGCTGCTGGAAGCGGTGTTGCACAAGTTCTATGCATCAAGCAACAATTGGCAGACTATGGTCTAAAATTAGAAACAGTGCCAATTAAATGTTCAAAATAGATATCTTTATTAAACCTTTGAATGAAAGTCCATTCTGCTTAATTAGAAGAGAACACGGTATGTTAGTTCTAAACTCTTAACTTTAAAACTCTGGAAGTACGTTCTAAAATGCTTTCTATATTTGAAAGTGAAAGACTTGCTCTGTGATATTTTTTTATTATATTCTGTGTGATTCTGAAAAACGTTTTTGTCTAAAAGAAGTGCATATTGCTCTGATATGACTTTCTAATGTCATTATTAGATTCTATTTTTTAGACAAAATTCAAAAACAGTCAATTTATTTTATTTTATTTTTTGTATTTATGTCTTCGCTTTATTTAAGTTTTTGCGGTACTATTTTTTAAAAAATTCTTTGAGTCGGTTTGAATTTCCCTAAAACTGCTTTTATTTTTCTATTTTTTTATTTTTTTAGGTGTTTCTTTCTTTCCTAAAGATTATTTCTTAACTTAAATCGTTTTTGCTTCCTTACTAAGAACTGCTCTGTCTTCTCTCTTGCCCTCTTAGAACAAAACCCTAAAATGCTTTTTGCTTCAAAACCCTAACAATGGCCAGATCGAGTTCCACCTCTTCTTCCTTAGACTCCCTGACAGAACAAGAACTTCAACTTCTCAAAAGGTTATCAAAGAAGTATGAATAGAAGGAATCGAAACAGAAGAAATCTGTTAAGGAACCAAAGAAAGAAAAAGCGAAAACAGAAAAATCAAAGAAACAAGTCACTAGTTCTCGTGCCAAAGGTAAATCTGTTCTTTCTCCATACCCACTTATGCGTTCTTATGTAATAGACTGGAAATTCTTTGGGAAGGACGAGTTCAACTTCAGGGAACTCTTTGAATTTCAGGGATGGATGGATTTTTTATCCTTGAACAGACAGTGTTATGAGAATGTTGTTAAGGAATTTTACGGTTCTCTTAAAACAAGCGGGTCAAAATCAATTTCTGTAAAACTTGAAGGAGAAATTAAAGCGTTGTCTTACGCTGACTTGAGCAAGATCTTTAATTTGCCAAACACTGGGTCTAGAGTAACACAAATCAAAGATATTTCTAAGGTTAGCGGATACAAAAAGGAAGAATTTGTTAAGAAAATTGTAAAGAAAGGTTTTGCAGATAAACAGGGTGTTATTGAATGTTCAAATCTAACGGACAGTATGAAGTGGTTGTATAAATTGATTGTGCACTACATTTACCCAAAGAGTGCCTCGCTCACTTATGTGAATCAGGTTGAGATGTGCATAATGTGGCATATAACTAAGAAGAAACCCTTCAATCTTTGTCACACCATCTTTGATAAGATGCAGAATAGCCCCAAGAAACTACCCTATGGCATGGTGCTCACCCCTGTGTTTGAATTTTTTGAAGTAAAGTTAAATGAAAGTGAGGGTCACAATGTTTCAAAGCTAGACAGTGGGTCTTTGAAACTAAAAGACGAAAAAGGAGATGAAGAAAAAGAAAAAGGAATTGAAGAGGAAAAAGAAAAGAAAGAAAAAGAAGAAAAATGAGAAGAAGCTTAGAAAAAGAAGAGAAGAGAAGAAAAAGGGAAAGTTAAGTTGGAGAATGCAGAAAAGAAAGAAAAGGAAGCGAGATTGGAAGAAAAAGAAAAGAAAGAAAAAGAAGAGAAATTGGAAGAAGAAGAGAAGGAAGAAACATAGCAAGAAAAGGAGACAGTGGCTGAGGTTGAGACAGAATCAGAAAGGGAAATAGAAATAGAAAAGGAGAAAGTTGAAGTTAAAACTGAAGAGAAAAAGGATTCTAAAAAGTTTGAGAAAGAAAAGACAGTAGAGATAGAGGAAGCCAGTGATCCAGAAACAGAAAAATTGGAATTGAGTGAAGAAGAAAAGGAAACTGAGACTAAGGCAAAAAAAAAATCTGAACTTTTATCAGCACAAAGGAGTAGAGAAGCTATGCTGGGCAGAATGGAAAAAGAGCTTATAGAAGAACACGATAGGGAACTTGATGAGGTAATAAAACAAAGCAAAGCTGTGATTGAGCATAATTAGTCCCTCATTGAATCTTTAGAAAGAATGAAGAATATTAATGAGAGAAGGCTAGCTACTCTGAAAGTCAAGGGAACAGCCTACACTCCTACCTCAGAAAAGCCAAAGAGAGTAAAGCACACTGCTGGCAAGTACAGAGTTCATGGAAGAAAGCCTCCACTGCACCCTTCTTCTAAGTGTCCTAAAAGTTCTATTGAAACTGCTTTTGCTCAAAATCTCAAAAGTTCTAAGAGACTTAGAACTGACCCCAAATCTCTCTGATTTATTTACTTTATCTATCTATATTTTGTGAACAGTTTTTTTTTTTTTTGGTTGTGTTTTTTATTTGTTTTTGCTCTGATCTTTACTAACCCTCTTGTATGATGACAATAAGGGGGAGAACACAGGATATTTTGATGGATAAGTACTCTGCTAATATGTGATATCTTTAGTGCTTATATCTTATTGCTTAGTATTTTCTAATCTATGTTATTTTATGAGCTATATGTTTTACATGATGAACTAATTGGTTAGTTTTTGGAACTTAAATTCTTGTTCTAACATATGCTTTGCAGGTTAGACTTAAGATTTTTGTTCTATTTCTAATGTTAGTTTTTATTCTATTCTTATTGCTCTGATTATTAGAACTTAAAATTTTCCTTTCTATTTGCATGTTCTAATATTAGTTTCTAAAATTACTTTATGTTCTAAGTCCCCATAGATGTTTTACTGCACTAACTCAAGGGGAGTTTTATACTTGTTCTAAACCTGCTTCATGATAGAATATATGTCATGTTTAGAACTTATATTTTATTGACATGCATAAATTTAGGGGAAGCACATGTTTTTATGTTTGATAAATTTATTGGTTTTATCATCATCAAAAAGGGGGAGATTGTTGGCTCAAGGGTCAAATATTTATCTCGAGATTTTGACGATTAAAACAAAACAAATAAATTTAAATTATGTTATTTGTGCTAATAATATTTTATGCAGATTATATATGGAAAGTAATAAATAAATAAGGCAAGTCCTACAATTTCAAGGATCATGAACACTATGGAAGACCTTAGTAGTTAAATTTTTAGGATTCATTGTAGGATAGAGAGAACATCCATTTATAAGCGCAAAATTAATTTCTTCTTTCTTTATCAAAAGGATTTTTCAAAAATAACTGTTTAAAAATCAAAAGCTTCTTTCGTTCCTTGATTATCTTACCTAAAATGGAAGAGATCTTGTCTCAATCATTTTTGGTAATAAATATCTCAGAAAATGCTTGTTTTAATTTTTCAAAAATTATCTTCATAAAGGTTCGAAATTTATTCACTTACCTAAATTAAAGAGACTTTGTCTCAAATGATTTTGGTAATAAGAATAAATCGAATAAGATTTTTATGCTCTTCATTTTTGGAAACAAACTTTTTAAAGAGATCCAAAATCTTGATTTTAACTTCTTACCTAAACGAAAGAGATTCTATCTGAAATCGTTTTTGGTATATATTTATTTCGAAAAAGATTTTCTTTAAATTCTTATTTTCGAAATTCTTGTTTTTAAAGGAAATTTAGATTTTCTTTTATTCACTTACTAAAAAGAAAGAATATTGACTCAAAAGATTTGTTAACAGTATCTTCTAAAAATGGAAAGTCAATATTCTGATTTTAAAAAGGGATTTCATTTTCTAAATACGGGATTCTCATCCCTTTCTATAAAAAGGTATTTCCTCTTTAACAGATGTGGTGAAAAAGAGTTTTCATTTTAAGATTATTCGTCCATTGATCATATCTTTTATCTCTCAAAACTTACTCTCTACCCCCTTATTCATTTTCATCTTAATACTTTACGTTTTATCTTTAAAAGAGAAAAGAAATTTTATAACAATTTCTTTTGAAAAACAGTTTTGATTTCTAAAACGACTTTCTAATCTTAAAAACTATTTTTCCTATGCTTATATTTGCATTTCTGTTTGTCTATTTAGATTCTGTAATCTTTAGTAGACAGGTTTTTATTTGATAAACATTTGTGTAATAGGTTAGGTGAAAAGCTATTGTGAAATAGGTTATTAAGCAACCTTCTCTGTGAGAGAGATTCTAATGTCTTGATTTGAGTTTCTATACTCTACCAAAAACAGAAAGGATTGAGGTTAACTAGAACCTTTGGAAAATCTAGTGGGACAAAGGGTAGATCTAGGAGTTGATCTATTGCCTTGTAATGTTGGTTTGTCTCTTACCATTGAAAAGAGATAACATAGTTGAGGATCTCAAGATGAGTTTTGGGGAGTGGATATAGGCGATTTAGTGCCAAACTGCTATAAATCACTGTGTTAAACTTTTTATTTTCTGAAGTTCTGCTTGATACTATTTTATTTACACTTCTGTCTATATTTTAGAAATGCTAAAGTTGTTAAAGGTTTGGATGTTCTAAACTGAAATAAACTTTATCTATTTCTGAACATTAGAACTCTGGACTTCTGCATAGTGAAAATACTAAGTTCTACTCTGTTCTTCTATTTCCAGTATATTTCACTATTTGGGTTTCTAATCCGTTTTCTAATCTTGGTTAAAGCTCTGTGAAGCAGTTCAGATTTCAATAACTATCTCTCACACTGTTTTTTAAATTTATCTAAACTTTATGAGAAAGTTCTAAACTTAATAGCTTTCCTTCATAAAACAGTTTTTGATATTATATGAAATATTATGAAGCAGTTCTAATCAATAACTGTACTTTGCAAAGTCTTTCTATTTTCTGCATAAAGCATTGTGAGGAAGTTTTAATCAATAACTTATTCTCACAAGTGCATTATTTGTCCGCTGCTATAGAACTCTTAATTTGATTTTAAAGTTAAATTTTTATTTTTAGAAAACTCAATTCACCCCCCTCTTGGGTTGTGCCATACATATTCGGGACCCACATGTGTCACTTGAATAACATTTTGATTGTCCAAGTGAATGCGAGTGGGTGTTGTAAGGGAAATACCCATGTCCTCAAGTAGCCAACGTAACCAAACCAACTTAGTAGTAGTATCGACAAGAGCTTGATATTTAGATTCAATGCTAGAGCGGGAACTAATGGTTTATTTCTTGCTTTGCTTAGATATAAGAGAATCACCTAAAAAGAAGTAAAAACCAGTTGTGGATCGCCTATCTGAGGGATCTCTACCCCAGTCATCATCAGAATAGGCAGTCAACTGTAATGAGGAAGAGAATGAATAAAATAAACCATGGAAGATAGTGCCTTTGACATATCGTAGAATGTGGAGTTAGCAGTGAAATGAACGGTCCGAGGAGGGGTCATGAATTGACTAACACGATGCACTGCATAAGCAATATCTAGTCGGGTAACTGTAAGATAGATAAGACTACCAACCAGCTGGTGATATAAAGTAGGATCACGAAGAGGTTCCCCACCAAGAGCACTAAGATCCCAATTTTCTTCCATTGGAGATTGAGCAATGATGTTGTCTAAGATACCAGATTTTGAAATTAAATCGGTGCAATACTTAGTTTGAGAGACATAGTAACTATTAGAATCAGAATTCACTTCAAGTCCTAGAAAGTAGCTAAGATTTCCAAGATCCTTCATCTCAAACTTTTGACTTAGAGAGAGTTTGAGATCATGAATGCCCGAAGTATCATCTCTAGCGATAATCATATCATCCACATAAAGTAAAACAATGACCAATCTAGAGTTGGTTTGGCAACAAAAGAGGGTTGAATCATAAGCACTAGAGTGAAAACCAAGCTGGCTCAGAATAGAGTTGAACTTCGAAAACCAAGCTTGTAGTGCTTGTTTGAGACCATAGAGTGCTTTCCAAAGATGACACACTTGAGGAGAAGAGTGCATATATCTAGGTGGACGTTTTATATACACCTATTCGAATAAGTCCCCATTGAGAAAAACATTTTTAACATCCATCTGATAAGGAGACCATTGTCAAACTGAGGCAACAACAATAAGGAGCTCGTACAGAGGTAAGGCAAGCAACAGGGCAAAAAGTCTCCTCGTAGTCAATGCCATATCCATGTGTATATGCTTTTGCAACCAATTGTACTTTATACCGTTTAATACTCTCATTTGCACGAATCTTGATCTTGTATACCCATTTGCAACCTACAATAGATTTACTTGGAGGCTGATCAACTAAGTCCCAAGTGTTATTTTTAGTAAGTGCTTCTAATTCTTCATTCACAGCTTTCTACCAAAGGGGGCTAATGGAAGCTTCTTTAAAGGTGGTAGGTTCATGAAGGGTTACAAGAGCAAAAACAATGATAATCATTAAAATGAACATTAGGTTTGACTACTCTACTAGAAGAAGTAAGAATCTCATGAGTGTCAATAGGGACGGGAGGTGCTGGAGGAGCATTGTTGGAAGAAGAAGGGATATTACCTGTAAGAGCAGGTGGATCAACAGGAGCAGGAGGAGAGTTTGAGGGAGGCAGTGTGATTAGAGGAACTACAGGAGTGATAGGAGGATTGTCTACAAAAGGATCAATAAACGAAGATTTTGTAGCAAGTTCAGATTTAGTAGGAGATTTAAGAGATGCCATTTGAGTAAAGAGGATATTTTCCCTAGAAGACAACATGATGGGAAACTCGTAAACTATTAGAGACTGGATCATAACAACGATACCTTTTCTGACCTATACCATACCCCAAGAAACATCACATGCAAGACCGTGGTTCCAATTTGCTTCGTTTATGCAGATGAAGTTGAACGAAACAAACACAACCAAAAACATGTAAAAGATTATAATTTGGAAAAGCATTAAACAAGCATTCATAAGGTGTTTTATTACCCAGAACAGAAGAGGGGGTACGGTTGATTGTAAAAACAGCGGTTAGGACAGCTTCGCACCAAAAACATTCAGGAAGAGAAGTAGAACGTAAAAGGACACCTGTTGTTTCAATAATATAAAAGGACACCTGTTGTTTCAATAATATGTCTATGTTTTCGCGTTGCTCGACCATTTTGTTTAGATGTTCTAGGACAGGAAGTTTAGGCAATAGTGCCATGCTTTGCCAACAAGTTAAGAAAAGGAATTGAAGTGAATTCTCCAGCATTATAAGATCTGAAAATTTTAATAGTGCTTGAAAATTGTGCCTGAAGCATTTGAGAGAGTTGAATAAATAGATAGTAACTCAGAACGATTTTTAAAAACATAAACCCAAGTGAACCAAGAGAAATCATTAACAAATATAACAAAATAACGAGATCCCCCATAGTAATATTTGGAGAAGGACCCCATATATCAAAATAAATTAAATCAAAACAAGCAGTAGCTCTTGATTCACTATTATTAGAAGAGAGTTTAGTTTGTTTACTCAACTGATAAGGAAGACACTTAAATCATTAAAAGACATAGAAACTTATCGCAATTGATAACTGGAGAAAAGAGGATGAAGTTTAAAGAGATATGCATGACCAAGACAAGAGAGCTAGAGTTCAAGTACTTTACTAGAAGAAATGGAGGTTGCCGCTAATGAGGTAGTGTGAATACTCAAATTTTGACCTTGCTACAGTAAATTTAACTTTTCTACAGTAACTTTGACTTTTCTACAGTGTCAATGCCGAACTGCAAACAGTCCGGCCGGACCGAAGGCCATTTTGAAAGTTCACCGAAAATATGTCAATATGGTACTTGAAACGTCCGGAATTTCACGAGGATCGCAGAACCGGTCCTAGAATGATTTTTGGAGGTCGGAAACTCCCAAAAAAGCTCCCGGAGCGAGACATGGTGGCCACCACCAACTACGGCGGCTTCGACCGCCGGACACGGCGGCAGCTGCCGCCTAGCATGGGCGGCACCTGCCGCCCCACCGACTGGGCGGCACCTGCCGCCCCACCGACTGGCCTGCCGCCCTCCCAGGCGGCACCTGCCGCCCAGCCTCTTGGGCGGCAGCTGCCGCCGAGCCAGGCGGCACCTGCCGCCCTGGACCCGAAAATGGCCTATAAATAGACCATTTTCAGCCTATTTTTGACACCCCGGTCTGTGTTGACGGACGAATCCTTCTCCCTCTCACGCTCCTTGCGTTTTCTTTACCGCTTTTTGCATTTAATTTAATTTTTATTGCATTTTTATTGTGATATTTGGACATTAAAATTAAACAAATTAAAATTAATTAATATTTCCTAAGCGAGGAGCTTAATCTGGAGTTAAGAAGCGGTCGTCGATTAAATCAGGTATGTAAACAAAACTCTGCCTATTTAATTTTAGCACTTCATGCATATTTCTCTTCTACTCTTAATAATTCTACAATTGCATAAATGCATTCACGTCATCATTTAGACAAATAAATTGTCTTAATTAAACACGATTAAGCTTAAATGTCCAGTTAATTAATAACTGTGGTATTAAAGCCTTAAATCCGATAATATTGGTTAAAAGAGCCTAGTTAATTAATAACTACGGTTCAATTGCCTTATTTCGAACAAATCCGGCTTAAGTCCAATTAATCAATAATTGTGGCTAAAAGCCTTAATCAATCACGTCTCGACAATAAATTGTGATTAAGCTCGAACGCCCGATTAATTGATAATCGTGGCATTAAAGCCTAAATCGCACATTTTTGGCAAACTAATTGCCTAAAACAACACATTTTGGCCAAAGGCCTTAAAATCAACCATTTTGGCGACAATCGCCTAAATCGCACATTTTTGGCAAACTAATTGCCTAAAACAACACATTTTGGCCAAAGGCCTTAAAATCAACCATTTTGGCGACAATCGCCTAAATCACACATTTTTGGCAAACTAATTGCCTAAAACAACACATTTTGGCCAAAGGCCTTAAAATCAACCATTTTGGCGACAATCGCCTAAATCGCACATTTTGGCAACAATTGCCTAAATCAAATCATTTTGGCTAAAAGCCATTAAAATCAACATTTTTGGCAACATGCCTAAAAATCAATCAATCTTTGGCGAAATGCCTAAACACTCATGCACAAAGCATACACACAAAATGCACAAAGCATACACACACTCATGCACAAAGCATACACACTCATGCACAAAGCATACACACTCATGCATTAAGCATACCCATTCAAAGCCCTTCAAAGAAGGCCTATCGAACTACGTTGACTTTGATCTTCCATTCAAACGGAAGTACGTCGGCACGTTCGGGATTTCACCCCGGGTGGCAAGTCGAAATCATCAAAATCACTCAAACATTTCATTAATCCATCATTCACCTTGCAAAACATTCATTCATCGGTTAGTTTATCAGCATGACATAGTCTCGGGATCCATCTCGGGTTTGCATACCATGCCTTACACATTGGGATAATTAATCTAGTAACTAGGTTAATTAAAATTGAAGTCATTCAGGGTTTTTTCCTAGTTTACCCTAAAATAATTAAACAAGGTGGCGACTCACACACTCACGTGCATTTCTTTCTTTTGTCATATGCATCACATGCCTATGATATTTGGGGAAAGGGGTTCACAGGTAGATGGTAGGTGAAGTTGATCTATTAGAAACATGCAACCCACCTGACCTCCTGTCCCAATAACCCTCCCCGTCATCGTCCTGAATAAAATAACCAATCTTGTTAAGAAGTATATGATAACCAAGATCAATAATTTGTCCAGCAGAAAGAAGATTGTGTTTTAAAGATGGAAGTAAATAAGTGTCAAGAACAGAAATGGAAAATGTAGAGATAGTGCCAACATGAGTAGTATGCAAAAAGGTGTCATCAGGAGTGTAGATAGGTGAAATAGAAGTTGTAATACCCCCAATTTGATAGTCTCGAATATTCTGATTACTATGGTAATTATTGTTATTCGGAAGGATAGAATAATTGGAATTACTTTACTTTGTTAATGAGGAAATATTAATTATAAGATATGATGTTTAATGGAAACCAATTTTGTTGTGAAAATTAAATTGGAAGAATGTTAAATGAGCTTAAGCTTTGATGATGAAAAGCTAGCATGAGAAGCTCCTTAAGCCAGCACCTTGATTTAATATTTAATGGATTAATGTTAAATCACCAAAGACATTTGACTAAGGTTTAATTGTGTATGCACAAAAAAAACGTTGATTTGTGAGTAATTTATAAAAAATCATTCGCCAAATCGATTTTGCGACCGATTTGCGACCGCCTTCAACTGGTCACAAAAGTACTTATCGTAAATTCTTTTGCGACCGAATGACGAAGTGGTTGCAATTTAATAATCGATATGTCGATCGCAAAATATAACAAATCGGTCGCTAATCTGCATCGTATTTTCTAGTTGAAAACTTGTCGCAAACTTGTCAGTCACAATTAGCGAAAGGCAGTCGCTAATTGATTGCAAAATCTAAAAGTGATTGGTTGGTGATTTGTTGGCGATCTGTTGTAAATTTAAATTCAATAGTTATAATTTGGTGGATGTTCAGTCGCAAGTCAGTCGCAAAATATGATTATAGGAAAAAAATAATATATAAATATTAAAAACTACAATTTTTTTTACCTATTAAAAAGCAACATATATAAATCACAAGCCTCATCATCATCATCATCACTACATAATAACAATCTAAAAAGGAAATGTGAATGTAATATACTATACAGAATATGAAAAAATCACAGATAGCTAAAATGGTCCGAAATCAAATTTATGATGCCGGTCCTCTAGATGATCCATTGTAGTTTCCATTGGATGTGTTGTAGTGTCTGCAGGAGTGTCCAAGGTATCGTCTATAGTATCTGGATGTGTTGTTTAGTTGCAAGTCGGTCTATATCTCTTGAGACATGCACTGCTGCTTCTTACCATTTTTCTGCATCCTACAAGTGAAGTCAGCGTACCAAAGTGAAAAAAATATGCTCGAGAGGATGGATATAAGCTGTGAAAAAAACCAAAGTGAAATATAAGTAGACGAATACATCAAAATCTAACCAAACCAAATTAAAAGGAAAAAGTAAACTAAGTACTTACTATCTCGCTACTAATATGTGCTTGTTAACTGGCTCTGAGGAAGCTGCAAAAGGATAAAGTGACAAATGCTATAATAGAGGGAAATAAAATGTAACTCAAATGGCAGTTAATGGTGCTAATTAACAATTATGATTACCTGGTGCATTAGGGGATTATGAAGCTAGTGAAGACTTTGTTGGTCAAGCAAATGGGGTAGAAGTGGAAGGAAAAGAAGGAAGTGCTAGTGGCATAGGGGGCTAAACAGAAGATGAAGCCCCTAGTGCACTAGAAGAAGGAAGAGGAGGTAGAGGAAGGATAGTCCCTCCCCGTCCACATGTGCTACATCCTCGGCCACGACCTCCACGCAGACCGCTACCGGACGCGTCTGAATCAGCCCCCCTGCCTCTAGCCATACGTACTACAAATAACAAAATCTACATATGTATGTATACAGTTATATGAATGGTAGAACATGTGAAAAATATTCATTAATTCATCATAACTATTGTATATATATCTATTAATTTAATATCTATAATATATAATGTATTAAGTATTTCTTCTTCTTCATCGTCATCCTCTTCTTCTTCTTCTTCTTCTTCTTTTTCTTCTTCTTCGTATAAGATTGTCATTTCATTCTTTGACTACTGACAGACATTTTCAAATTGTCCTACTTGGACAATTTAGGTATTCTCTTCCATATGGATGAGAAATACACTACACATGCAACTAAAGTTATATATATATATATATATATATATATATATATATATATATATAAACTTACTGTAATATCAGTAAGTGTATGGTTCCTGAAGGTTTTTTAAAAAAATTTTGGCAGCACTTCGGCATAAAATAATCAAATCTCTAGTCAAAAACACAACATAAACACTTCTATATTATCCAACAACATTCTCCAAAGTGAAACATGGCCGCTACTAGGCCTCCAATTCAAACTCATCATATTCATATCATTTCCACTCAAATGAAAACACAAATCTACATAAAGTAATATCAAAATAATCAATTTCAATGTAATTGCATAAACTTACTTATCTTTTATATGTTTACTTATTATAATTTATTTCATTGCAATAATAGAAAGTCCAAGTGTTTTTATAAATTTTTCTCTTTAAATGTATTTTTCTCATTAATTAATTTATTATAGTCAATTCAAATTTTATGCTTTCATTAAAATTATTTCTAATATTTTCAAAGTGTTTTCTAACAAAATTAGACTTATAATTTGACTTAAATAATATTCTTAATTATGACTTATAATTTGTCACTTATAAATTATACACAACTTTTATTCTAAATACACTAATTAGAATCCTTTTTTGTTATATATACACTACTTAAATTTTTTGTTATAAATTACAATTATTTCTAATAATTGTAATTTATTTTTTACAATTTTCATATTTGAAATTTTTTATTATCCATTCATTCATAAAATTTTACAACAAAATATTATCCATTCATTCATAAAATTACAAAAAAAAGCAAATACATAAACAAGAAAATATTAATTGAAACTTAATCAAAATTTTCAACAAATCCTATTTATGAATATATTTCTCATTAATTCTCACCCTAAAACTACACATTACATAAAACAACAAAAAAATTAAACACTCAAAATACACAAAAACAGATCAAAATGCACATAAAATAAAAAAACCAAACTGCTGCCTGCTAAGAACAGATTTGCAGAAAATAAAGGGTAAGGGCACCTACTTGACTAGGCAGACAGCGCGACTTCTCCAACAACAGGGGTGAGCTCCAGTGAACCCACAGCAACCGGCGACCGGTAGCCAAGGAGAGAAGAAGAGGAGAGAACTGGAAAGGGAGGGAAAGGGAGAGGGGCACGCAATGATTGCGACCAAGGTGACCTAGGGCTTATAAAGCCCTAATATTTTACGACGGATATGTTTATGAATTCAGTCACAATTTTAATCAAGCGTTGTCATTTTGTAAGTAAAAAAATTGCAATCACAAAAAATCAATTGCAAATCAATCGCCAATCCATCGCACTCCAAAAACAAAATCTAGCACTAAACTGTAGCACGCACTTTAATGACAGATTATGAATCAGTCGCAAATCCATCGCTAAGTCGGTCGATAATACATTGATGTTTGGTCGCAAAATAAAAACCAAACTCGCAGGATTTATTAACCCTAGAGTTAGCGACGAATTATCAATCGGTCGCAATTCCGTCGCTAATTCTGTCACAAATCGGTCTATGAATATTTAACTTCTGTCACTTCAACATTCGTCGCATGCGGTCGCAAATGCATCTCAAGTTTCAGTCAGTTGTAATTTAACATTTTTTTTTATAGTGTATATATATCCTCAATTTGGTAGTTCTTGGTATTATAGCTTGTTCAGTAATTTTGGTTATCCGAGTAATCTAAAAATTGGGAAGGACAAGAAACACTGTATAGTTAGAGGGTATTAATATTAATTAAATGGAAATTAAAGTATTTATGAATCAATTTGTATGATGTATAAAATAGAGACTATCACTAATATATATATTGAGCAAACTAATGCGACTGAAAGTTATATGAGTTTATAATTACTTATATACATTATAAAGCACTCGAATGGTTTAGTTACCTTTAAAACTAATTTGTTGTCTTAATAACGACTCTAAAGGAACAATCCAATATGTAATCCTCTTTCTAATGGGCTTATGGGTAATGGTTTCACCTATGTATTTGAGTATGTAAATGTGCAATTTATAATGGACTTTTAGTTAAAACATTTTAAATAGTGGAATGTTTATATCTTTTATAAAAATGAAAATTTATTGAGTTCGAGATTTTTATAAAAGTGAGTCGTATAATATCTAAAATGTTTCAAATAGTGTTTGAAATTATTACCACACATGCATTTTGAATATGAAAAGTTAAGTCCCTTGTAATGTGTTTATTGAGTTCTTATATAGACTAAGTGCTTGATAAACATAATACGAGCAACATGCCACGTCTTACAGTGGGCTAAGGTGCGACAAAAGTAGTAGGTGACTTGTGTGAAAAAGAGTGTGGTTCAAATGTCATTTGGTTACAACATGCACAGTCAAGTAACTAATGTTGGTGAGGATGTCGAATTTTTCTCAAAAGGGAAGAATTGAGTCAAACGGGCTTAGTTCGTTTTTTTAGTAAATCGATTTTCTTTATTAACCCATTCATTTATCCTCAAAAAATGGTTCCTTTACTTTGGTAAGAGTTTTATTAACTTTGGAGTCGCCACCCTTATTAGGAAAAATTCTCGAATTAGACAATTCTTTCGAATCGACTAACTCTGTTTTAAACCAGAGATAAGGTCCGAGAGTTAGGTAAGATAATGGGAAGGTGTTAGGCACCCATATTGGCCGGTTAAACTGGCCTCCTCATTGTCCAATAATTCACAACAATTAATAATGCGATTAACCCTAATTGAGATAAAAGAACCCTTTTTATGCATTTTTGTAAAACATGTCATCTAAGCATTTTTTGCATCTATCAATTCAACACACAAAGAAAGGGAAAGAAGAAAAAAATTGCAAACCATCCCTAATTTACAATCTATCCTTAACCCTCCAAATTTCCTAATACCTAATAATTATTACAAACAAGCATTTAAAGGAATCCAATTAGGACCCTTTACATTTTAACCAACATTAAAGCATAAGAATAAAGATAAAACATACAAACACAAAGTTAACTTTAATCACAGAATAGTAAATCATACATTCCTAAACCACCATTACTCACACACTCACAAAATGAAGATATGATGCATCTTAGGGATTCAAGATTAATGAATAAAGGAGTTAGCACACTAATAAACATAAAGCATTAAACTAAAAGGCGTAAAATAAAGGGCAGAATAATAAAGTGCTTGAAATGTAAAGACAATAAATTAAATGACAAGAATTTAAATTGTTGAACAAGATTTAAGCTTATGGCCTTGACGTTCATCCTTGAAGGATGAACAAATACACCAGTCATTACTCTCAATCTAGTCTTTATTGTTTATTTGATCCATATGTGGCTTAATACGCATCACAGATCATTTAAGGTTAGAGCTTGGCCACTGGATATCTAAATCGAGACATTTATTAAATTTTATACATTCATAGCCTCTGAATTAAAGGGCCATGTGCCACAAGGAGCTATGTCACGCGTAACAAGCTTATGGCCCACGCCACATAGAGTGGCGCAGGGCCTTTTCTGGATCAGGAAGACTTCTGGTATAAACAGGGCAAAAACAGGGGGATCTGGGCTCATATGGTGCGAGCCACAGTCTTATGGCACACGCCACACGCTGTGGCTTGCGCCACTAGCTTAGGCCATGCACCATAAAGGCACAGAGACCCCTTTGTGGTTGATCATATGTTTCCCTCACAACCAAACCCAGAACAGGTGTTTAAAACACCAGAAAGGAAAAAAAATGGAGAAATGAGTTTAAGGTTCTCAGAAACTACCTTTTGTTGATGTCTTTGAAGATTGATTCAAAAAAAAAAATGGATGAAGAAACCCGCCTCCTTGGTCCTTGATCCAATAATTCGAGATTCAAGATTTAAAATGTGCTTTTTGGATTTCTAGTATATGCTTAAGGGTTTTTGATTAAAGAATCTATGGATCACAATCTTAGAACCAAAGGAAAACAATGGTTTCCTTTGATTTCATAGATTGAGTTTTAAAATTTCTAGGGTTTCCTTAACCTATCCAAAAATCCTCCTCTACACACACCCCCCAATGTCTATTTATAGGCCTTTGAGGGTGGGGTGGCCCCATTTAGGGCTAATGTGGCAAAAATGCCACTGACAGGCCCCGCAGTAGGTCCGGACCCATTTTTATCAAATCGGATCGGGTGACACGCAAAACGAGATAGAGCTCCAGAAAGTGCACCGGATGGATCCGACGCGCTTCTTGGGTCCCATTTCTTTGCGAAACGCCTAGTATCCCGAAAAAGTAAAAATAGTTAAACACATGGTTGATCTCAGCTACGAACCAATGGTCCGAAAATCGGGGTGGTCGGAATTTCCAATCCAATTTTATACAAAAAAACGGTGTATCATCACTGAACCTTTTAGGGGCAAAATTTGAACGTCTACAGTTGGGCACCTGTTGTAATAGACAAGGCAGAAAAACTATGAGATGAAGAGTTAGAAATACCACTTCCAACACCATTTTGAGACTGACGAAGCTGAGTAATTACTACTAGTTCATCTGAAGTGAGTTGCACCTAGGTGAGAGAAGAAGACTCAGCAGAAGGAGCAGTGTTCGTTACATCAGCCACTGAGTGTGAAAATGATTTCTGTTTGTTGTGATCACGATCCTGTAGAATGCGGCATTCTAAGTGATGATGAGTAGATGTCTCATGGTAATAGCACCACTTCTTACTAGGAACCAGAGAAGTAGAATGATGAATAACCAATACAGTCTTAGAGGATGACATTTGAGATGGCTATGGAAGGCGTGAAGCCTTACAGGAGAAGACCCGAAGCCTGCAAAAAGAAGAAAAGTAATTGCCTAGAAGGGCTCTAATACCAAGTTGAATGAGAATGAATTTACATTGTATTACTGTGAGATGTACATTATACAACACCCTTATATAGGTGTACAAGGAATCGTAATAAGATACATAATCAGATACACTAAGATCAAAATCAGATATACTAGGTTCATATTCAGATACATTAGGATTAGATTCAGATACTAGGACCAGATTCAGATACGAGGATCACAATCGGATAATAGGATCATAATCGGATTTTATTCTAATAGTTTAGTGTTGGTTCCATTTCAGGAGCCATAATTTTAAAGAAAAAGCCACGGCAGTTTTTCTTGATCGGTTCTATTACTATTTTGTAGTTTTTGTATGATAAATGAAAAAAAAAATAGAGGATTTTGGTTTGTATGGATTTTTGAGATTCTTGAAATTCTAAGTACGAGGAAAGAAAAAGAATTTGGATATCAAACTTTTATCGTCTCAAAAGCAAAAATGGTACGATTTAATTAGGGGCTCTTTTATTTTTCTTCTAGTTTTGGCTTCAACCGTGGCTCTGTTTCTAGATTCGAGGCCTCTGATTTTCACAACTTACATCTTGTGATTTCATTTTTGTCCCATGGATCCATCTTCAAAATTAAAATAAAAATCTCATCTTGTGTATTTAATTAGATCCATCTATGTGAATCATTTTTTTTCATATCTTAGATTTGAGATAACTCAAATAAATTTTTTTTTTTTCACTTTCTTGATTTTTTGGGAAACCAAATGAGAAAAATCTAGTTCAGGAATAAGAAAGTTTCTAAATTTAAGGAAGGGTTATCTTTGCATTATTTTTAGATTTCATGTTTTTAATGTAACTTTGGTTCCTTCGACTCATGTTTAAAATCAAGCAGGTGAAATGGGTACATAAAATTATTACTTTCTTGATTAGAATCGAGAGTTTCAATCTATCTATATCTTTATATTTTGCTTTGATGTTATTCTTATTCAACCGTCATCTTCAATTTTTTATTTTGAATTAAATTAAATGGATCTCAAGGAGTCCTATATGCATAAGACTCCAGCTATCAAATTCTTATCCTCATTCAAATCGATTTTTCTTGTTTGGTTTTTTTACTAGCTCCCATGATATTTGTATGATAAATGAAGAAAATAGATGATTTTGATTTTTGAGTTCTTGAGATTCTTGAAATTCTAACAAGAGGAGCAAGAGGAAGGAAAAAAAAATTTAGATATCGAGTATTTTGGTTATAGATAAGAGACATAAATGAGAGATAAAAAATACATTTAAGCTAAAACAATGAGAAAGAGTAATTGTGTCTATGTGGAGGCAGGGGTGGCCACGGTTCCGAAACCACCGGTTCCGATTCTAAATTTTTTAAAACCGGAACCAAACCGAAAATTAATGATTTTGATTACGGTTTGGAACAGAACGGTTCCGGTTCCATTTTCGATTTCTCAATGGTTCTAAAATCGACGATTATGGCCGGTTTCAAGTGGAACTAGAACCGTTGGTTCAGACTGGAGCTGGAACCACCGGTTCACGGTTCTAAAACTGGTGGAACTTGAACCGAACCGATTTGGACCGATTTCGATTCCGGTTCGTACTGGTTTCGGTTCCCACCGGTTCGGAACCGATGGTTCTGGTTCCGAAAACCAAATTTTGGCCATCCCTGTGTGGAGGGAAGAGAGTGTTTTTGGGAACTGTAATAAATTTTAATTTATGTGGCATTCCAACAAACGAAATTGAAATAAATCAGCCAAAGATCTTGTATTGATACATAAATCAAAATTAGAGTATTTTTTAAATGACAAATTGAAATATAGGCAAGACAAAGTGCTTATCCCTAAATTGAGGCACCACAAGTAAAATTGACCCCGAGATTTACCAAAATATAAATTTTAGAGTTAAATTCACTCCAAAATTTCGGAGGAAATGAGCTTGGAATGTGACTTTTCTTTCTTCTACAGGCCAAAGACTCATATATTTAGTCCAAAATGCCTCGCACTCACAAGACACTAGGATTTAGTAGTAGCATTCATGTTACTAATGGTAGGGGAATTACATTCTCTCCCATTGAGAACTTTCTTCCTGAAAACAAACATAACCCTTAACTTAGAACAAGAACTAATTAAGTAAGGGGATTGTTGATGTCAGCCCAGAAACGATGTCCAAACACGAGGCTCGAAATGACATAATAAAAAAATAAAAAAATAAAAAGCTTATTAGATGATCAAGAATGCACCAATAAGGACATTTGGGCTTAGAACCCACTTATAAATATCATTTATATCTTGGATATTATAGGCATTTATATAGCCTGTTGTTGTATTGTAAATATCTTAGGATTATTATGCTGTCCTTAGAGTGATCGTTAAGATTGCTATAAATAGGAGGTGACACTATTGTAAATGACACACAAATCAACTAACCTAATGCTCTAAGCATTTACTCTGTTTCTCATCCCCTTTTCATTCACCTTTAACCCTATTTTCTTTTTTCAACCTCCTAATTTTTTAATTTTTCTCTTATCCCTCTCATATAGTTCTTTTCCCCTCCTAAACTGTTCTTATTTCATTCCATTCTTTTCAAACTTAATAGGTTCGTGGCCCATTAATCCAACATATCCAAGGCACTCCTCATAGACATAGGCATGACAGACCCTCTCCACTTTTAGACTGAATAAGGTTACTTATTAGTGGATGGAGTTCTTGATGAGAGAGAAGTTTAGGAGATATTATGTTAATGATAACCGTGACAAAATTGGTATTTTATATAGTAATGCTTTATAAATGGATTAGAGTGTTACAAAAATGAACGGATTGCTTTAGGGTCTAATAGCATACACACCTAAAGAGAATGAATTGAGAGAATACTTAAAACAATTGCATTCGAGGCGTGTGCATAGTGCGGAGCCAAGGGGAAACGCTTATCTTGCGGGAGGAACTCAAATCCTGACACTATAATTTGCCTCCGCTTCCTTTACCTCCGAAGACACAACCATGTTAGCTAGTCATGTGAGAACCATAAATTGAGACAATTCATCAAACACTTCCTCGTCAAAAGAACACTTCCTCGTCAAAAGAACACTCCCTCGTCAAAAGAAGCAGGCAATTCTAAAATAATTGCATATCTAAGGAGCAACATATTTATGAGTAAATATGTTAGACTACATTAGCCTTGAAACCATGTGGAAAAACTATATATAAATATGAAATATAAATCAACATGTTTTTTTATATTTTTTATAGAAAGTCTAATAATAAATCACTTATAAAATTAATAAAAATAAATAAATACAATCTTAATATAGAGTATCTCGAGTAACTCTTTTATAAACAATACATCCCTATCCTTTTTTTTTTTAAGGAAATTACATCACTAGGTAACAATTTGACTGCATCCTGCGCTTCTGCACATCACACTCCCACATATATCGTCACAATAGGTAACAATTGTCCACCTAACTTTGAGAACTAGAAGCAATGCTAACTACGATTGCAAATATTTTCAAGCATAAGATGGACCCAGGCATTCGTCAACCATATCCACTAGGTTGGGGTTTTCCAAGGCTGCGGCAACTCGCTCTTTATCGTTTAATTGTTTGTTAACTGCACGAAAAAAAATTATAAATAAGATCATTTCATAACTTACACAAATACTATTTATCAAGACTTCATGCTGCTCCAAGCCACTCAAGGGCCAAACAAGGAAAAAGGATGACCAAAGCATTGTGTTATTATTCACTGAATGAAAGTGCATTTCTCAAGACTTGCACCACTCACAATTCATAAAGGTCTGCTATGATAAAGGAGCAAGCAAAAAGAGAAACAAAATTATCAGCAGGCAACCAAATCTTAAAACTGGATATTATATGATCAGGGTCCATAATTAGCATCTCATGAACTGAACAAAACTATGGTGGAAAACAAATAATGAGGCTTGAAGAGCCGTAACAAACAATCTAACAAGCAGCAAAAACATTTGATTATAGTTGTGAAAGGTATGCCTTGGCTCCAGGCTCACCCAGACCCCATGGTTATGAGCATTAAGGGCTTGGGCAATTTTTCCCCTCATATAAGTTGTGTTTTTTAAGCCAATGAAGGAGCACAGTAGAATAGAGAGACCAAAATGCAAGAATGATTAAACAGGCCAGCAATACACTCACTCAATCAAACACATATATTAGTTTACTAAGGTCCCATTAGTAAAACTATGAGTTAAAATATAACTATTATAAATTAAAAGAAATCTTACTGTGTGATTTTTCAATTTGAAAAGATTTTTATGCTCGAAAATAGATGTCCAAATGGATTCCTACGTTTGCAGCCCTATAAGTTGGTCACTTTTACAATTAAGTTCTAATTATTTTACAATTAAGTCCTTTAAAAATAGCTCACTGTTAGTACAATCAATTAATTCAACTGAATATTCAGCTAGTCAATGGCACATTTTACTAGCCAGTACCAAATATAAGCTCTTTTCATATTTCTAATCTAGCAAAACAACCCTAATAGATTTGACGAGAATATTGAAAAAAGATAACTAATAGATCAGAACTCAACCAGAAGGAACTGAATCTTCTGCTGATACAACCAGGAACATAAACTACCAATAAAATGTCTCTTTTATTACTCAAAAACCTTAAGCATAACTGAAAACAAAAAATTACAGCCCTATTTATGAGCATGTAATAATTATCCATCTAGAACAAGTTAAATCATAATTAAAATAAGGACTTAATCACAAAATCCTACTACAATAAAGTCTTAAACCATAAATCCTGATGGCAGTATGACTTGACTATTATAAATAAAACCTAAATTCATTAAAACATAAAATAACGCTGATTTGAAAATTGCTATAGCTTGCTACTGTAACAGTGTACAGTAACTTCAGAAATTCTGAAAATTTTATCCTTTGCTACTGTATATATTCCAGTCCTAGAGTCTTTTAAAACTTACCTTTCCCTTTTCCCATTCTTTTTCGATCTGAAAGAACTTTCAATAGACCACCAAAATCATGTCAAGAAAGACGAAATGCCAATCAAAGTGTGATTCTTAGAAGAAATGTTTGCATTTGTCCCTGATTAAAGAAAAATTCATAGGAAGGTTTTGATCATTATCTATAGATTTGAAATTTTTAAACTTTAATATGACTATCTTTTTCTTCTTTTTTTTTTTTTAAAAAAAAAAAATCGAGTTTCGAAAAAGGCTAGGCTGTAGTATTTAACAGTTTTATGGATGAAGGAAAAACATTTTAGCATTGTCTAACAGAATTTGACATTGACTGACAATAATAAACTTTGTAAGTTTAGGATTTGGTTGAACAAAGATAAAAGATTTAGTACATAATGGTACAACAGCCACCAACTTTTAGGACTCTAATAGGGGTATAAATGAGTCGAGCTGCTTGCTTGAGGCTTGGCTTGTAAAAGCTCATTCAGGCTCTGCTGGTTATGTAAATGAGCTGAAGTCGAGCTTGATTTTAGATCTCATTTAATGAATGACCAAGCTTGAGCTCAAAGATAGCCAACTCATTTAAGAAGTTTCTGAGGTAACTTGTTTAAGAAGCATGTGAACTAACTCATTTAAAGGCTCATGAGCTTGCTCATAAGGTAGCTTGTTTACATGCCTATTAAGCACGCATGTATATTAAGTAGTTTAATTGAAGGCATATGATAATTGACAGCATTCTAAAAATATTTCACGTTTTATTTTTATTATTTCAAAAAATTAATCATCATACATGTTGAACCAAAAACTAAAATTCGAAGATTTATAATAAATAAATAATTGTAAGTACGAACCTTAAAATCTTTCAAATAAATAACTCACAGAAATACAAAAATTTATTTGAAGTTGAAGCAATAATTATAAAAATGATAAAAGATTTAATTAAATATTATAGCATGCTATATGATCTTTACATAATATACCATATATATAATTAACTTTCAAATGTAGTCACTGAAATCCAAGATGTAATGATGAAAAGAAAGAAAAAAAGGATAACAGAGGTTAAAAACCAAATGGGTAGCGTTCATCCTTATAAAAGCTGAAATCCTCCTCATTCATATTCTTAAGTTGTGGCTTTTAGAGCCATGGTGTGAGGCTCACATTGTGTGCCTCTTAATTTAATATTTTTTATATATATGGCTCACTATTATAAGCCATTATAAAATGCAGTTCAGAATTGTAAAACTGAGTGTGAGGTTATTTACAGCTTAGTTAGCTTGTTGAGCTCAGGTCAAGCCAAGAGCTAATTTAACATTTAAATGAGCCAACTACCAGATGAGCTTGAGTCCAGCTCAAGCTCCTTAAACATGCGATTAGCTGATCCTAAGCTTCTCAAAGCGCGGCTTGGCCCCCAGACTCCAAATCATGTCCAAATGTTCCCAAGAAATAGGACTAGTTAAAAAATTTAATACAATCGAACTACAGAAAATCTAGAGCTGGCATATTGAAGAATAACTAAATAGTAATGCTTAGTGAATTCAGTGTAATCTCATCTTAAATGTTTAAGAAGAGCAAAACGCACATACAAAACAATTACGGAAGCTAACAAAATAAATGAGGTCCTAATTAAATTTATTAACAATTTTTTCATATTGATGGTATTCTCTCTCTTAATTAGTGTCAGTGTTCCTATTTCATTGGTGCTTTAGCCATGAATAGGGTGGACTTAGCCATGAATAGTGCCGAATAGAAGCAAAGATTCATATAGCTGACCCCAACTAGTTTAGAATTAAGGTTAGTTATTGTTGTGTCTGAATATTAATTGTAAACATTTAAAAAAAGTCAGGCAATTATAAGCAGTCTTTGGATTTAAACTTAAAGTTGTCCAAAAATTAGGGTTTCTGTATTATTATTATCCCTAAATGAAACTAGGACCAACTGAAAAGAAACTAAACATTTTATTAACCAAACTAGTAAAACTGGTTAGTCAAATGTACTCTACATTTCAATTATTGCTTTTCGCAACTTGGTTTCAGTTCCATGTATCTATGACCATGCAGAAGCCTATTTGAGAACTATGCAATCAATCCACATACACGAGAGAGAGAGAGAGTACCTGCAGCTTCAGTTGCATGGGTTCCAGGTGCCACCCTTATATCCACCTGGCAAAATGAGGAATTATAGTGAGAGATACAGTGTATTAGATAGAAGCTACTCTGTTAAGCTCAGTGCAATAATTAAAAATCTCCATTTCAGTCACTTAAAATAAACACCCAGCCCATTCATGTTTTTGTGCCTGTGCTTCACATCTTTTAATGGACATGTAATACCACTGGAGAATCCATAACAAAGGGCAATGCCCTAAATACACAAAGGAAAAGAAAGTGCAATGTTGCATAGGAGGGGAAAAAAAGGTTCCTCATCAACAAAAAATGGCGAATGCATTTTCTCATACTTGGATAATGTTCGATCCAATCAAGAAACAAGAAACAAGATAGAATAAAGAAAGAATCAACTCATTAAATGTTGCTACATGCTTAAAAGTGCATAAAGAGAATCTAAAGCCTAGTCTACGCCTGTGCCTTTTACAAATGACACAAACAAAATAAAGTTTGAGACGGTATTCAGCCCAGAAGACAAATAGTCTTACATAAAACTACTCACATTCTTAATATAAAACATTTGGAATCTTAGCACCAATATTTTGAAATCCAAAATAAAAAAAAAGAAACTACTGATATTAAAAATACCTAAAACCAGAATCCATCATTTCTACTAAATAACAATAATCCCTAGAACAGCAATAAGAGTTATCATCATCAAGAATTTTGATGTAAATTTTAATAATCTAACCTTAGTTTTGTCCAGTAACTTTCCTATTTACGAGTGTTACATAATTTTGTATTTAGGAAATGTACATTTATTATTATCTATGCATTTTGTTTTAAGAGTGATGCTCCCTAACTAATATTAGCTTGGAATTTTCCTAGTCAGGAATTCACTTGTGCTTGTAGGCTACAGAGTTAGTCGTCTCTAAAAATATCCAATCTCAAGCTTTGAACAATGGAGTTTTGAGCATTTTGTTTTGGTATGGAAGATGCATGGCAAGCCTTTTCCTTCCCTACTAGCTTCCTCCACTAATACAATGCCTCAATTCCCTATTTTAATTCCTAGTTAAATCTTCATATATCATACCTCCTCATGAAAAACATAGCCTAGAAATTTTAATTGACTCCACTTGGTACCACACTACTGTCCAATCTCACCTAACCTCCATTCTTCTTATTGGAGCCAAACTAGCAATGCATGTATTTTGTCTTAATTTTATTTAGCCAAAAACTCTTACTCTCAACAGTGCTCCTAGATCAATTTCATTTTTCTTTTTATGAAGGTTCAGATCCTGGATTACTTTGAAACTCCAATGTCTTTAAGGTTTAGGATTATTTGGGTCTTTAAATAACAAAAGCTTATAAAGCTATTGGATCAGTATTTCCATGAAAAAATTCCAACAATTAGTCTTCCTAAGTAGAGTGATGCAATTCAGAGCCCAGAAAGCATGAGGCTTCCTTATAGAATAAGCACCTAGCTTTTAATAGTGTGAGGCTAGTAGTTTATTTTGCTTGTTTTATTCTCCTATACGATTGTGAAGATAACCATATTAGCTATGAAACCAAATTTCTTTAATTCTTTCTACGATATCCTAATCTTATTTAAAATTAACAAGTTTTTCCTTGGACACCTGCATCAATTTAAACCCCCGAAATTTTAAACTAATTTATGAGGAGAGATTTCCAAAACACCAAAAACCTTTTTGCCAAGTTGTATGCATCATAACAAGGCAATCAAGCTGTCATTGACTATGCTGGAAAATTCCATGAACTACGGATTGTTGCGTTCAAAAAAATAAAAAGCTTCACTATTTATCAAATTCAGTGATGCAGGAGCAATCCTAGTCCTAATTGGATTCCTAGCACAACTAGGATTTTATTTAATTTACTGTTTTATTTCAGATTTGCATTAGTTTTCCGTTTCCTTATTTGATTAGGATTTACTATTTTATCATTGAATAGGAGTAGAGTTTTAATTCTTTATTTAATTAGGATTCCTAGTCTAGTTAGGATTTATCACTATAAATAGACAGCACTAGTAGTACTGTAAATCATCCTATTTTCCTCATAATTTTAATTCAAAGGTTATAAACCTAATTACTGATTACTGTTCCACCTACAATCAACCTTATTCTAGCTTACTTGTTGAAAACTGACAGCCCTACATCTTCCCCTGCATCAACTGGTATCAGAGCACAAAAACAGATCCTAGGATTCTTTTTTTGTCTGAATTAAACCATGGTTCGAAGAGGCAGAGGCAGATGCAGAGGCAATCAGCCCCAACAAGATGAAATACCTGAGATACGGCGAATGATTGAGGATTTGACCCAGGCTGTACAAGCCTCGCTTCGCAGCGTCAGGAACCCGTGGAAGCCCAAATGGAGACTTCGGAAGGCAACCACTAAAACCTTGATTTTCAAGAAGCTCTTGAGAGTGAAGAGGAAGTCGAGGACGTAAACCCCTTTCATGAAGCTGGACCTGCAAACCCAGCAGCACGAGGCAGATTGGAAGAGCGTTTACTTCATGCTCTTGATTTAAATAGTGGAGGAGTTAAAATTGAAGTTGATGATTTTCATGGGAAATCGCATGCCGAAGACTATTTAGATTGGGAAACTAGTTTAGAAAATTATTTTGAATGGAAACCAATGGTTAAAACCCGAAAAGTGTTTTTGTAAAGCTTAAATTAAAGAGTACTGCACTTCAATGGTGGAAGAGAGTTGAGGAGCAGCATGTACGACAAGGAAAGCTTAAAATCAGCACGTGGGAGCACATGAAAACTAAGCTAAGGAAGCAATTTTTAGCAGCTGATTACGCAATGGAACTATATGAAAGTTTCCACTACTTGAAACAAAATAGCATGTTTGTTGAAGAGTACACTGCAGAATTTAATAATTTGTCCATTCGAGCCGGAATATCTAAAATTAATGAACAAATTACCTCTCGCTACCTTGCTAGTTTGAATCAGTCCCTTAGAGATGAAATGGGCATAGTCCGATTACACAATCTTGAAGATACTCGCCAATATGCCTTAGCAACTAAAAAGCGAGTTTCTCATTACGGTGCTAGAAGGTCCATAAACAGAAGCAATTGGCAAAACAATTTCGGAGCTGCAAGAGGGATTCAAACAACTCAACGAAGCGGGAAAGAGGCTGCTGCTACTAATAAATACAATGAAGAGACAACCCGTGTTGATGGGAATGATAAAGAGAAAGATATAGTACCTTATGGTGGACAAAACAATTCTGGTTCATCTACAAGGAGAGGCAACAATTCTCAAGTTTGTTGTTTTACTTGTGGAGAAAAGGGACATACTTCATTCATCTGTCCACAAAGGAGGGTAAATTTAGCCGAGTATGATGGAGACCTAGGCCCTATTTTTTATGAATATGATGAGGAAGTAGAAGAAATTGATGTTCACCCAGCTCAAGGTGAGTCTTTAGTTGTTCGAACAGTCATGACAGCCATGAACAAAGAAGGAAAAGAAGATTGGAGGCATAAGCATTTTCCGTACACGTGTTATTTGTGAAGGCAAAGTGTGTAATTTAGTCATTGATGGAGGAAGTATGGAAAATATAATATCAAAGGAGGCTGTAGAAAAATTAAAGCTTCCTACAACAAAATATCCTCATCCATACAAAGTAGGTTGGTTGAAGAAAGGGCACGAGATACCAGTAACATCTCAATGCTTAGTGCAATTCACAATGGGAGATGACTTGGCAGATGAAGCACTATGTGATGTAGTACCAATGGATGTTGGGCATATTCTAGTGGGACGACCTTGGTTGTATGATCATGATATGGACCACAAGACAAGGCCTAATACTTATTCGTTCTACAAGGACAACAAGAAGTACACTTTGCTTCCTCTCAAGGCAGAAACAAGGCAAATAGCAAATAAAGGAGCTGCAACTAGTAAATTAAATGAGCTTGTAAGTGTTAAAGAATTTGCAGCAGCGCATAGTGACGTGGGAGTCACGTATGTCTTAGTGAGCAAACTGATAGGAGCTGACCAGGTTGAAAAATAAGTTGAATCTTCCTTTGAAATTCAACGATTATTGCAGGAATTTAAGGAATTGATTAGTGAAGATGTACCGAAAAGCTTGCCACCGTTAAGAAGCATCCAACATGCTATTGATTTGGTACCAGGAGCAACTTTACCAAATCTGCCTGCATACCGAATGCCTCCTTTAAAACGGGCTAAAATAGAAAGACAGGTTAAGGAATTATTGGAAAAAGGTCTGGAGCGTGAAAGTAAAAGTCCATGTGTCTGCCCAGCCTTATTAACACGAAAGAAAGACGGTTCTTGGAGAATGTGTGTGGATAGTCGTGCTATAAATAAGATTACAATCAAATATCGCTTTCCAATACCAAGATTGGAGGATATGCTTGATCAACTAGCGGGTTCTAAAGTATTTTCCAAAATTGACTTGAAAAGTGGATATCACCAAATTAGAATGAGACATGGTGATGAATGGAAAACAGCTTTTAAGACACCGGATGGGTTATTTGAATGCTGCACCGAGGAAAATCATTGAAAACACTCAAGTGTTAGAAGTACTTCGTCAAGAGTAGCTGCACATAAACCTGATAAAATGCAGTTTCCTACAACCAGAAGTGGTATTCCTGGGATACATTGTGTCTGCTGAAGGATTAAAACCAGATCCAGAAAAGGTTCGTGCAATTACAGAATCGCCAGCACCGCAACCCATCAAAGAAGTTAGAAGCTTTCATGCTTTGGCCTCTTTCTATAGGAGATTTATCCAAAATTTCAGTTCAATTATGAGTCCTATAATTGAATCTATGAAAGAAGAAAAGTTTGAGTGGACAAATTCTGCACAAAAGGCATTTGAAAGAATCAAGTTTTTGATGACCAGAGCACATGTTCTTGCACTTCTAGATTTTGAGAAATCATTTATTGTCGAATGTGATGCTTCACATGAAGGGATTGGAGCTGTTTTTAGCCAAGAGGGCAGACTTCTTGAGTTTTTTTAGTAAGAAGTTGTCCGAAGCTAAGAAGTGTTACTCAAACTTATGATCTAGAGTTCTATGCCTTGGTACAACCTATTCGACATTGGCAGCATTACTTAGCCTATCGTGAGTTTGTGGTTTTTTCTGATCATCAGGCCTTGAGGTATCTAAAATCTCTGAATAAACTCAACAATCGATATGCTAAGTGGAGTTCTTTCCTTCATGAATTTAATTTCTCACTAAAGTATAAATCCGGTCAATCTAATATTGTGGCTGATGCATTAAGCAGAAGATCCCTAATTTTGCCAATTTTGAGCACTCAAATTACTGATTTTGAAGAACTGAAAAACCAGTATGATTCAGATTCATGTTTTGGCAAGATAAAGGTTGATTTGCTGCATTCTTCAGAAGCTGGAAGTCTGCCATACCGATTGCAAGATGGTTATTTATTCAAAAGGAATAAGTTATACATTCCTGAAGGATCTTTAAGGTTTACTCGTCGGAGCCGAGTCTTTTTCAAACCCGGGGAGAATGATGCAGGAGCAATCCTAGTCCTAATTGGATTCCTATCACAACTAGGATTTTATTTAATTTACTGTTTTATTTCAGATTTGCACTAGTTTTCCGTTTCTTTATTTGATTAGGATTTACTATTTTGTCATTGAATAGGAGTAGAGTTTTAATTCTTTCTTTAATTAGGATTCCTAGTCTAGTTAGGATTTATCACTATAAATAGACAGCACTAGTAGTACTGTAAATCATCTTATTTTCCTCATAATTTTAATTCAAGGTTATAAACCTAATTACTGATTATTGTTCCACCTACAATCAACCCTATTCTAGCTTACTTGTTGAAAACTGACAACCCTACATCTTTCCCTGCATCATTCAATCTGGGCCCCAAGACCAGAAATGCAAAAGCAATTGACAAATGTCAGATTACATAACCTACAAAATTAAGATGAACAAATGCTTGTAACTGAGACATGTTTGAAATTCACGACTATCTTCTAAATCTGGACATGATTATTGAGGCAATAAAAAGGCAATGCGACAAAGAGGAGGTAGAAAAAATAACAAAAGAAACCAAATAACTAAACTAATCAAGCATCTGGATCAGCCAATTAAAAAGCAGAAAAGCTAAAGCAACTAAACCTAGTGAATTGATAAAGGAAACAGGAAAGCCAAATAAATGTGTAATTATATATTCGCTCATTCAACTTTGTATTGAGTTTCATTTTGGTCACAATTTAGCTTGTACCAATTCTCATCAAACTTTAATTTAGTTTCAATTGAATCAAGGCCACCAGAATCCAATGAGAGGCTCATCAAAAAGCTGGTCTCCTACCGATGGTGAAAAGAACGATAACCCTACTGGTTCGAGGTTACTAGTCTTATTTAATTTATTTCTAATGGTTCTGTTAATTTTCCCCATTTTTCCTTATCAATTGTGAAGCCAATTAAATTTTTATGTTAATTTTCAAGCCTAATTTCTTTATCTCTGCCAAATCTGACCCTTCTTTAACTCCATCAAACCCTAACCCTCGTTTAGAACCAAATGAGTTTTCCACTTGGTATCCTACATCAACAGTATTAGGTGCCTTCAACTTCTTCCAATATTTCCTAGGACTATTATGTGATGCATAAAAAATAACCCTAATCCTCAACTGGGAAGATTTGAAAAAGAATGTTGAAATAAGAGGAGAAAGGAGATAAAATCATCAACCAAAACAGGCTGGAACTTCTGGTTACACATTAGGAAAAGATGAATAACCAAAACCATTTTTCTTCTTGTCATTACTCAAAAGCTGAAATCTGCAATCTGCATCCAAACAGAAGATTACAGCCTCATTTATAAGCGTACATCCAAATAAAATAAGGTTTTAAACATAAATACTAATGGAATAAGGGCTACAATATCAAATCCTACGAGAACAAAGTACTAAATAGTAAATCCTAATAGAAGTAGGAATTTACTATTCTAAATAATCCTAGTTAATTAAAACATAAAATAACCCTAATCAGAAAATTGTTACAGTAACATGAAAAGTAACATGCTACAGTAATTTGAACAGTTCTTTAGATCTTATGTCCTCCATCAATTCCTCCATGGTAGAGAGAACTCAACTCCTATGAGGAAACATGGATATAGTGGTCATAAATGGCAGAATCAATATCTTCAACTTCTCTTTCAAAATAAAAGAGCTTTTTATAGTTGGTTTGCTTAATCGCTTGATGAGAAATTTTCAATAAAGATTTTCTCTTCTTGAACAAACTTTCTTCATATCAAGAATGTCTTAAACCACCTCAAGTGGCTCTTCCAGTAGCCGATCAACCCAAGTTTTAGTCAATGGCTATTGGTTCACCACCTCCCTCATCAAATTCAAGAAAATAAATTAGGGTTGCATCATTGAATGTGGTGTGAAGCAAGTTTCTCTCCATGGTCTCTTCTTTTTCAGCATAGGCAAACTGGCAGAACACATGGACTATCACCTAGTCCTAACTCCTTAGCATACAAACGATGCTCTGCAACAGAATCATACAAATGATGGCCCAAAAAAATTTTGACAAGCATCCATTGTAAAACATCACACGATACTTCATCTTTGTAACATCATCCATGTTTATTGAACCAAACACCTAGATGTAATAGGAATTGCATTACCTTTTCTAATCCAAGAAACTTTAGAAGGGTGAGGATGCTTATGGCACACCAAATTCAACTTATCTATTGATTCTTCTCAAACTAAATTCTCAACAATATCATTATCAATAATAACACCCAGACCTTGAAGTTACCTTACTATGAAATCGCTGTCTTCAATCTCTTGGTTAATAACTAGAACTGATTTTTTTACTGTTATTCAAAATCTGAAATTTGCCTCTAAATAGAACATTACAGCAATTTATAAGCATCTAATCAACTAGAATAAGGTTTTAAACATAAATATTAATAGAATAAGGGCTACAACATAAATTCCAACTAGAATAAAGTCTTAAAAAGTAAATATTATAGTAGGAGTGAAAATTCTCAGTAAACGCCTGACTTAATTAAAACATAAAACAACCCTAATTAGAAACTTGCTACAGTAGCATGAATAGTAACATGCTACAATAACGTAAACAGTCCAGATTTTGAGTCCTGCATCATTATTTCACTTTGCAGCATCTTTGATCCCAAGGCCCGCCAACATCAAGAAATTTCACTCGAAATCAAAGGTAAAGCACATGCATAACCAATTTTCTACAATTAATCATAAATTCCTAATATAGAGGTTCTTTCAATTCATAAGATATTATTTATGTTTCTAGCCTCAATGCTATGTCTTGGCACTAAAGTAAAAGGAACCAATCTTGAGTTATTGTCCAAGCATTCATAATCCTTTAGCTCTCTTTCCCCTTATCCAATAGAAACTAACAAGAACAAAGAAAGGGATATTCGCATTAGCAGAAGGAGAGCAAAGAGATGAGCACTTTTCAAGCATCTTTCCTTGAAGAAGTCATCTATGTGCCATTGCAAAAAGGAAATAAAAACCTAATTAGCTCTGCAATCACAAAACTCTACAATTGGCACATAGATTTAATACATGTGAAACAAGGGAACTGGAAACAATACAGCTATATGCTAATAGATTCTTATGATGGAACTGATATTTCATGTCAAATAGAAACTAAGCAGTGTCACAGCCAACAGACCCTCAAAAAAATTGGTTCCACAAATAACATTTAACAATGAAGCTGAAAACCCAATTAATACCTTGTAACGAGAAGGCAAGCTTCTCATGAGTTTCACACGCAAGCAAAGACCAATAACTGTTGCCATACTGCAATGTTCGACCGTTGGAGTAAATGTCACTCTACATAGGTTGCAACAATTATAGTGAAGTAAAAAGCAAAAAATTTGAGCATCATAATAAGTAAAAAGAAGAAATAGAATTAAGCCAGAAGCTCCTATTACCTCACATAACTATGCTTGTCATCAACTTCAATTGCATCTTCTGTAATCACTTTGAGCTCCTCTAACGAGTAAGGATGCTCTGGATCTTTTATATCTCTAATATGATTTGAGAATGTTAAGAAAATGCAAACTCCACAAAGGTCCATTCACATAGTTTGCCATCAAACTCATTAATCCCCCTTTTTAAATTCCACAAATATATCTCTTAATGGTGGGAAAAAACTACTAAACTATAACACAAGTTTAATGCAACACATCTCCACAAATATTTGCATGCTATTCGTATTTATCCATACACAGAAATATAGATACGTACCTAAATTACAGAAATCAAATATTTGCATTAATTAAATGTAGAAATACAAATTAAATATCTATACATACAAATAAATAAACATACTTCATTTGTTTCACTCGCTGCTCTGCTGGTGATAGAGTAAACTTAATTGGGAAGAATAAATAAATCATGATTGCCAAATTTTAAACATCTTAGATGATTGAAAAAATTATACCAAAAGGAATCTCTAGGAACAATTATAAAGGGGAAAAGAAAATACTTAAAGAGACATAGATAAACACATTGATGGTTTGCAGTTCCAGAAGCTAAGCCCAAAAAAGGGTGAAGAGGATATCAAAAATTTCCTGTTGATCAATTGGCTCGACAGCATACTCATCAGCATCAGTAGGACCACGTCGAATCCTACTCTCCCTTTTTTCATAAACTATTGGATTGGGATTTATAAGCCCAGACAACATTCTTTCCTGAGAAAGAAAAAGAAAAAGGGATATTCAAGCAAGTTAAAACAATTTGCATATAAATTTAAATGTAGAAGCATATGTTTTGGATTCCTTTTTCCTTTTTTGGTACCTCTCTTCCTTTGTATGATGGAAATTAGCAAGAAGAATTTTCAACCTGTAACCTAGAAATGAATAATGAAAAATTAGAAAAAATGGAGAAAAAAAATGTAAGGACGAAAATAAAATTGCAACAAAATGAAAAAGAGAGGATAATGAGGGGAAGGAAACTGAAAACAAAAGCGACAACCTGGTGAAGTCGACTCGAGACCATTGATCAACTGTCACGCTAGAGAAGGGAGATGGGGGAAGAAGAGAAATGAGAAGGAATTATGCTAAGTGCTTGCTAGATAACGTCATGTAAATGAAGTTAGTTTTACTTCAATCCAAAAAGCACCTTATAACCAGTTACCGGTTAGAAAGGTTATCACTTTATTTATGTATTGTTTTAGATGGAAGGATCTCGAACAATTTAGAGGAAATTAATAGAAACAAGAAGAACTTTTTATTAATACTAGAATCAAGTTAAAATAACTTGTTTATTATTACTTAGACTCTATATACAAAGAATCTATCAAATATCTGGCAGAATCTCCCCTCAAATTTGGACTGAACCACCTGTTTGTAAATCACAATTCAATAACAATTCTCAAAGCCCATCCGTCGGGCAATTCACAACAATTAATCTCATCTGCCATTTACATATTCCATTATTAATTCACTTTCCAATTTAATTCATTCATGCTAAAGATATTCCATAATCATTTTTCAACATATATACACAAAACATGGTAAACAATATAAATAACCTTATTCCATTTAATTATATTGCTCATTTTCCAATTTATTCCAAGTAACTATGTATTTGGCATATAATATAGGAACCGAACATCTTTAGAATGAGACCAAACCAATTTATACCTTAATATTTAACTCTTCAAATAAAGGAATTTACTTAGTTGCAATTCCCATCAACTCATACCATTACAATTCAATCCCAAAAAATTCATATCAAGTAAGTTTAAATTAACCTGCTAAATTTAAACCACATGACTAAAATTCGTCCTTAACACTAACCTTGCAAAACTAAGCAACTCCAAGTAATTCTATTATCGATTGTGTAATTGCCTAGCTAATTAGATCTTCTGAGGTCACAACATCTTTTGGTTCGTTAATTTCCGCTGTCGTCCGCTTCAAAATCAAATTTCTATATTACGTCAATTAGCAATTCAGACATCAAACTAAGTCGGATTGCAAAACTAGTCATATATTTAGAACCTACACAAAAGCTTGATCTTCCGCCTATTGGGGACTTTTCGGTCACCGGAGCCACCGCCAGCCTCACGCCGCCGCCGTCCACTGTGGCCGGAAGGCGACAGTTGTAGAATCTCACCAAATAAAATCAAATCATGGTACTCTGTATATAAATTCCATTCCATTGATCAATTTCATCGATTCGTGTCGAAATCTATCAAAACCCCAAGTTTTAATCCAATTAAGACCTAAGTTCAAATTCTCCTAAAATCTCCAATTAATTCACAAGTTTAGCAGAGAAACCATTTGAATAAGCATTAGAAGGAGATGGTTGGCCTACCTTGTCAGTAAAAGTTGCCGGAAACGGCTTGAAGATGGTCGGACGATCTTTCTCAGTCTAGGCCTACACCTATCGCGCAATATGCCAGCTTGTACACAAGAGAGACAGCGCTGGAACTCAAAGAAAGGACCGATAATGTCTTATAGGCGGTCTAGCAGTCAATCTTTGGCTGTAATTTGATCGGAAACGACGAAAGTTTGAGGCTGAGGGTTGCTTCGATCGCAACTTCGCAAGAAAGTAGAAAAAATGAAGGGGTTTTTAAATAAATGGCAGATTTATATTTCATTTTTAACTAAATGTCATAAAAATAATAATAAATTTGATATAAAAATTCAATAAAACCAAGGCTAACTTTGCAAAAGAAACGAAAAATACTGAAAAAAAAAAAGGAAACACAGAAAAAAAAAAAGAAGACAAAAAAAATAAAAAAAAAGAAACACGAAATCTATAAGACCAAATTCTTATAGAGCTTATATAATTTAACCACGACAATCATAATCAGTAACGGTTACTAATGACCGGCGTTTGCGACAACATATTAGTAAATACGATATATATAAATGTTTTGTATCAGTAAATTCTATAAAATCGATTAAATATTTAATACATATACATATGTCAATTAACATATTGGATTAAATAAGTAAAGATGTATACTTATATATATATACTATATCAATAAATACTGTAAAATTAATTAAATACAGAATAGATATATATACATCAATTAACACGTTGGATCAAACCAAATATATACGGTGTATCAAACCAAGTAAATATAGTGTATACATATGTATTGTATCGTATCGTATCAATCTAAATAAAATCGAGACTCCTACCTTATTTCCTGATTATATAAAAAATTGATAGAGATATTCTCAATAATAAACAGCAAATCAAAAATAGAAATCAACATACTTTATGAATAAAAAAATGAAACCATAGAACAACACCAATAATGAGAAAGAACGATAGCAAAAGTAGAAAGAACAATAAGAAAATAATGGAAGGCAACAAAAGGAGAAAGAACCATTAGAAAATAATGAAGGCTGAAAAAACGCAATAAAAATATTGTTAATATACTAAAAAAAAAGAAACAATAGTAAAAATAGAAAATTAATACAAAAGAAAATGCTAATATATTAAAAAACTGAAATAGGAAATTAATATAAAATGAACACTAACATATTTATGAAATATCCATAAAAAAGGATATAATAGTAAAAGTATATCACAAATGACAATAATTTAAATCCTAAAGTCAAACTGACATTCTATAAAAATAAGCTTTCAAAAAGTGACGTTTATTATGACTTTCCAAAAATGAAAGAGGTTCGGCCCGATCCAAGCATCATTAATTTCATTTAGGGAAAATAATCATTTAGTTCCTCGGGTTTGATGAAACTATTTAAGTAATCTCTGTCTTTTAGACTAATATCCAAAATCCCCTGATGTTTGCACCCATCGATATAAGTAGACCCTATATCCATTTCTGAGAGTTTTTTTCATTAAGTCACAAAGAAAGGATGAAAACACCTTTAGGCAATATGAAAGCCACATGCTCATTCTCTCCCTCTCCTCCATAGCCCCTCTGTAGTATACACCTAACACAATGCAAGTGGAGATAGTTGAACTATGCTTACACTTAACCCCAAACAACATTGCATAAAGAAAGAAAATAAATTCATGATTGAAACGTGTTTTTGTTAGTCTATTTTCAAGTTCATTTGCAACTTGTATTCTTTTCATATTCGTTAATCTTTTTTCTTCTTGATTGTCTTTTCTTGTTTGCTTATTTGTTGTTACTTCTATTGTATGTCATATCGGATAAGCCCCCTTCTATGAAATTTGATTTATTTTGAGATTTATTTACAATTTAATCTCAAAAATTCAAATTTGTTCACCCAATCAATGTTGATTTTCATTGTAATGGTGAAATTTGATTTCTTTGTGAAATCTTGTGCTTAAATTGCTTATGGGTTTGCTTCAAAATAACAATTCTAATCACCCAAAATCTCTATTTTAGGCATAGACATGATTAATTCATTATGTTATAAGCAAAGAAAGTATCAAAGAAAGGTTCTCTCTGCTTGTATGGCACCTCCACCGGACATAGGGAGTGATGAATATCATGTAATCAAATTCAATGTAAATCTCTTGCATGAAATATAATTGTATTCTTCTCAGTTTAAATCACTTCTAATTTTTCTTTTTTGTTTTATTTTTTTATTCACTCGAATTTTGATTCTCAATTCTTATTTCCTTTGTGCTTAAAATGTGAATTTTCCTAGAATAAAATGCATCTTTCTATTTATCCTTAAATTTTTTATTTGAGTTAATGTCTTATGATGTTCTCGTTATAGATGTAAATAGGATTCATATATCCTTCCTACATTAGGTGAGAATCTCAAATCTGTGTTGCAAGACTAGAAACTACCTACAGTTTCTTTAAAATCTCTTCTTGAAGGTTTCTTCATTTACGATCTATGTGGTCTTTTATGGGCTTTAACTTCTCCTCTTGCAGTTGCTCTAACTCTATAACAGTGACTTCTAGTTTCAGTTCCTCTTCTTTAATAATTTCTTCAATTGGGTTTGCATCGGAGTTCCTTGCAGTTAAAGGTACCTTAATCATATTGAAAGTTTTCTCTTACCTTTTATTGTCCTTTCTTTATGATTTAATGGACAAACCCTCAAAATTGAACGGAGGGACTACTTATGTTGACTGATGCAAATGTCAAGCAGGCTTTGGATATTTGTCTGAAAGACATGAACTACTTAAATAATTTAATCAAACCTTAGGGACTAAATAATTATTTTCCCTTTAATTTAAGTAATATCGGTTTGATTAGATGGGTTTTGGTTGGTTCATGGAGAGTTCCAAGATCTAATCCATCTTTTTCTTTGGTTTTCTAGAAATCTCTTGATTTCTCTAGACCACCTTTTGAGTTGAGTTTGGATTTCGAGTTATCCTTAATGGATCTCGAATTGGGTTTGTAATTTAAAAACTCTAAATCCAATGAACCTATCTAAATTATATTTTGTAAAATTTTTTATTTAACATATTATAATTTAAAATCTTATTTTCGATTTATTTTTAGTTCAAATTTTGCAAATTTAATAAATTAGGGGTTTTCAAAATAATGATAGGGATATTAAAAAAATTGAGTTGAAAGCCTTAGTTAGACAATTTCTTCAAAAAGCGATTCCAAAAGCCAAGAAAATTGCAATGAGTGAATGGAATGCTAAAGAGTTTACATTTGAACAAATTGAGTATACAAACTTGGATGCTTTTATTTTGTTGGAATTAGGGATTTTGCTGAGTAATAAGATTATAATATTAATAAAATTCTTCAAGTCAATATATATTTCTTTCTAAATATTAATTAACATTAATATTAACATAAATATAATAATAGGTTTAAATAATTTAAAATATAAGAGGGAGGAGAGAGATAAATATGAGTTGCAACCATTCTCTTGCCATCATTTTCAAGGGGGCTAACTGCAGTAGGTAGCTACATAATGTTGATAGGCCCTTCACTGCACAACATCCATTTCTTCCTACTGATTGGCTATTTACTGTAGGTATAACGTACCAAATGTTTGATTTTATGTGTTTTAGGGTAGGATATATATATATTTGGTGATAGCCTTTTGGGTTTTTATGTTTCTGCCGATTTGAAATTAGTTTTTGGTTTAACAAATATTTACAAAGTAATTAGCTTTGCTAACTGTGTCTACTAGGGTTTTTGAAATGCTTTACAAATCTTAAACTAATGGTATTTGTGCTTTTGCTTGTCACATTTGTTGCATGATATCAATGGAATTGATTTAAATTCAAATATAGGTAATACGGAAAATGCAGCTGTTGACAGAGGTAAAAGAAAAGCAAATTTTGAATTGAAATCTATATACATGGTAATTCAATATGTTTTCTATTGGGCTTGGGGAAAAACAATTTTCTTATTATGAAGGGGCTGCTCAGGTAGAGAAATTAGCTTAATTTCAGATATAAATATTAGCTTGTTAAGAGCAAATCAACTAGTAAATAATGACAATCTTTTAGAGGGAAAAAATGTTTAAAAACCAAAGCAAAAAAGAGTAATCATCTAATAGAATTGCAGAAACATGCAACTCACTCACATAACCTATCATCTAGTAGTTTTACTAAACAATGTTAGAATATCCTAAGAGAAGATATTATAGTTGAAAATAAAATTTAATATTTGAGTACATTACTATATTAAATTTAATTTCTTGGTTTCAAATACTTTACTATCTCACTTTTATTGTTGCAAATGAAACTACAAATGAAAAATTATTTGTTGGATATTCTTGAACCAAAGATCTGTTGTTAGTATCTCATACGATGGAATTGTTCTTTTTATTTGCTTTTATCAGGGAATCTATTTGACATTTCTTGTTCAACATCCTATCTCCATAATTCTTCTCAAGATGTTCCTCTTCATATTATTTTAGTTGAATATATGTACTTAGATTTGGCTTGTTCAACTTTAAGGTATCATACTAAACTATGGCTGCATGATTTAGTTGATCCTTTATTTATGAATTATTACAAAGGGAAACAAAGAATTTACTATATCCAAAGGTTGTCTCTATATTCAATGTTCATGTAAGAGAGCATATGAACAAACAATTTCCAGTCTTATAAAAGAGTTTGACTACATAGAGGGTAAGGGTTTCTTCCTTTCTCTTACTTCATTTTATCTACTGAAACTGTATGGAGAGTTGGACTTGTATAGCTCTTTTCTTTAAGGGTACCAGTGAATAACAACACTATTAGGTACGTTCTCTCTCCTTACTGTTTATAATTTCCTTAAATTGTTGTAATGTTGATTGTTGTTGCTTTCACTCTGTCAATTTTTGAAGGGCTGGTGGCATTTGTTTTGTCATTACAATGGAATTAAACTTTAAAACTAGAGTAAATATAATTTTAGCCAACTTAATTTCTAATGTTAAGCTTTGTTTAACTCTATCTATACCACTAATATATTGTATCATCTAAAATAATATTGACAATGATTTCGAGGGGAAGTAATTGTCGTTATGTATGGTTTAAATGAACCAACTATTCGCGAACTATTCAAAACTCAATTTGAGAAAAGCTCAACCTGATTTGATTTTGTTTTCTAAACGTACCAATCTTGAACAACATTTTAGGTTCATTTGAATAAACGAATCAATCTTGAGCATAAGGTAGTTCGGCTTGATAATCACAAACTGTATCATTTATGTAGCTCGTGAACAAGCTTGTTTAATAGGTTTGCGAACAGGCTCATGTACAAAGCTTGTTTAATAGTTAAATTTAATTTAAACTATATGAAAAACTACGTGGTTTTGATGTAGAGATTTGAGACAAAACTCAATTAGTTTATAGGTTAGGCCTTCTACCCGTCTCTTCTAGCCATTTTCTCTTACAGCCCTTCACCCAAAAAATTGAATCCACTTGATAAGCAATAATTTTCTTATAGATCACCATCTTAGCAATGATCTTTAGCTTTGAGGGATAGAGAATCCAGATTTAAGAGAACTCAAAGTTATATGACGTGATCTTCCTCAATGTTTTGCTCTCTCCATCTAATGGAGGGAAGTTCCACCACAAAGCTTCTAGAAGATTGGGTCTTCCAATGAATTTTTGTTTTATCAATTTCAACTTCACTTGTTTGAATTACACGTATTTTATGGTTTTTATTTAATTTTCTTGGATTTTGATTTTAGCCTCTACCGTTCATCAGCCCCTCAAAGTTTTTTCTTCACTTTTGACAATCTCTACTACACAGCTTTCTAATGGTAAGATTTCAATTTTCTTTTCATTTATATGTTTTGCTTATTTTGTTGCTTAGAAAGTTGGGTTTAACATAGATAAAATATTTTCTTACTGCTGACTTGATAATCTATCTCAGCTTAATCTATAAACTATGTTGAAATAATGAAATTCAACTATCTTTTCAAAAAAACAGATACTATGTTCAACTTTTTCTTTGCAAATTACTTAGTTTTGGTATATAATAAAACCCATTTGGAGATATTTACTGTTTTTGCACTTTTGAGCTCTCTAATGGAGTTGCTTCTACTTGAAAGCTCTTAATTCTGGTTGAGTCTGAATTCATTGGCTTTCACATTTTTCTTTGGAGATTTCATGTGTAACATCCCTTCCCGGTCCACCCGTTAACCCGAATGAACCTAGCCGAGACGCTACAATCTGGTTGAACCTATGTCCTGTCATGCGGATATCATCCTGTATGCTAAATATGAATATAAAAAACTCCCAATTAAACTTCAAACTTTCAATATCTCCAACTCATCATCATAACACAACAACACTTTATATATATAGTCATAACTGTATAAATCCTCAATAGCATTTAATATCCAGCAATTAATTGCATTCATGATCTATATCAAATCTTCATGACCTAATCATACCAACTATAGTAAAATATTTCATATTCAATCATTTCCTCCAAATACTTACACCACAATAATTACATGCTTCAATTATATTTCCAATCACATAAGCTCTAACAAATGTAATAATTATACATGCCATAAATCTTAATACATGCCATAATTCTTAATTATATAACTCTCAATCTACTACTCCCAAATTAATCACTTCTGCTTTGAAAGTACTCCTCAAGTCTTCAAGTAGCAACCACGATCTTCAACCTACGCGTGATAAAAATCGACGCTCTGAGTATAAAACTCAGTGGTGCTCATAATTCACATACTTAACAAAATGTGATGACAACTAACTTAAACTACACATTTCATAAAATCATTGATAATCTTAGAATCATTAAATTTCAACATAAATGTATCTTTGTAGTGAAGAATAAACTTCTAATGCACAACATAAATAATTTAGTTCAAATTATCTCATAACTCCTTTACATGAACTTTTAATCACACATTATGATACTATCATGATCTTACCTGCTGTTCATTGTGTTGTATGAATGAAATCAATAAACATGTAAGACTACATAACAGTATATGTTCATTGTCTTACTTGCTATTTATTATGCTGTATGACTTATGCACTTTTAGTCACATCATATAAGTTATGATTAATAACATCTCATGACTGTATGGCTCCTTAAAGATTCAATAAAGAAACTTGTAAGCATATATAGCATTATACTTTCATGATCTTACCTGATGTTCTTTATGCTGTATGAACTCTGCAACTTTGATTAAACTCAGTGAATATCACAATGAATAAAGAAACATATAAGCACATACATATGTAGAAATAAACATTTACTCACATATGGAATGTAAGCACACATATCATGATACTTTCATTTTACCTTGATGATCTTTCTTGCTGTTTAGTATACTGTATGATTCATGCAATGTTATGTCAAGATATCTGTATGGCTCCATAAGGTTATAGTGAAACCGAAGTGATAAGAAAAACTGTATGAAACTGGATGAAACTGTATGCTTGGCTGCTATGGCCTATATAATCATATCCACTCAACGGCCTGTAGCCGGAGTACCAAACTGTATGGGGCGCAGATCTGCTATTCTATGTCGCGACATAGCCTTATCTACGTGGTTTCTACTTAACCTCAATGGAGCATATTAATGGAATGACAATAGATAAAACAAAAGCAAAGTAACTGTGTCATAATTTGCATGCTTGTGTCATGTTATTTTCACATGCTTGTGTCATAAAAATTAACTGCTTCATCATTTCATAAAATTTACTGCTTACCTGTATGCTGATAGCCTCGCCAAGCGGGCAACTTGTGTCATGTTAGTTTCACACCATTTGCATGCTTGCATTTTGTGTTTATACATGTGTTCATGTTGTCTTTTTGCTTTAAAATGGTTGAAGACATACAAGTTGAAAAAAGGAATACAATTGCATAGAATTCATAACTTCATACACCATTTCACATCATTTCACAATTGCATAGAATACAATTACAAGTTGTGTTTACCTCATTTCACATCATTTGCATGCTTGCATGTTGTTTTGATACATGTTCTAATGTTGTCTTTTTGTTTTAAAATGATTGGAGACATACAAGTTGAGCAAAGGAATACAATTGCATTGAAAATGAAGTCCAAAAGAGCATCAGAACACAATTCGCGAGCGCGCCTTGCAAAGTCGCGAGCGCGAGAAGTGCAAAATGAGAGTCAGAGAGTTTCCAGGCACAATTCGCGAGCGCGCAAATGAAATTCGCGAGCGCGCGTCGTGTTTTTCAGCCTGCGCAGTCTGTACTCTTTTGGTCATATCTCTCAATTTACAACTCCGATTTGGGTGATTCGAAAACCCATGTAAAGCTAACACATAGAGGAACAAATAACTCTTCTATGACACTTCCTAATTCCATCGTTAAATAGGGTAAAAAGCAAGGTGAAGTTACTGGTAACTTTTCCAGCAAAACTTGTTTCAGCATGAACTCAATATCTACTTCATTTATTCATTTCATCTCATGATTTTTCACCATTTTCAGTCATCTTACTCAACATGAAACAACATATTTTCTCATTATCAACACACCACACAAATTCTCATGCAAGGAAATTAATTAAACTAAAAGAGATAGCACACCTTCACTCCAAAAAGCTTAAGCTCTTCTTTTTAGCTTCCTTTTTCTTCTACCTTTGAGCTCACCTCTCCTATACATGAGAATTCTTATGAATACTCTACAATATCACCAAATGATTCAAGTATGAAATTCAAGAAGGTTTACTTACTTGGATAGAATAGAGGTTGAATTAATGCTTGAATCCCATTAAAATCTTCACTACCATTAAAAGTGATGGAGAAAGGAAAGTGGAAGAGGAAAGTAGAGGAAGAAGATGAAGATAAGGATGAAGAAATGAAAATGAAATGGAACTCACGGGTAGTCTCTAGAATATCATTGATTTTTATGTGAAAATTACCAAATGGTACCTCAAGTGTCAAAATGGTACAACTCAATACCTCAACTTTATACTTTAGTGTAAGCAAGTCCTAATCCTTATACTTTGATCTTTTTGTTTCCTTCAAGTAAGTCCACTTCTTTTCCTTATTTCAATTACATCCCATTCTAGCCCACTCTAGACTCTAATGGATCGAACCGGGTTTTGAATCAGCCCGACTCGACTCTAAGCAACGACTCGATTCAATAGAAAAATGGGACGTTACAGTTCTACCCCCCTTAAAGAATTTCGTCCTCGAAATTCACTTACATTAAACACTGATAACTCTCATAATAGTTGCCAACTCAATTTGATTCTTCGTTAATCGGCTAGCACTTACTAGCCTTATGTTCTCCACGTGATTCTCCCAAATGAACATCCATACTAGCTAATATATCTAGTCCATATCGGCACTCAATCCAAAGACCTATATACCGCTCATACCAAACATATCAGTATATCATAGACATATCATATCATATACATATCATATCATCATCTCATATACATATCAAGGCATTTCATTGCAATAGCCTATTCAAAGATTTGCATGAAGTACATTCTCATAAGCATGATGAGATTATAGAAACATATCCTGAGATCATATAATTTATGTTCATAACTGTATGAATAACTTTATGTCGTCATGGTACTTAATTTCATCATGGTACTTCTTCTCATCCACTGTCATGCATATATACATATAGTCATACATGCATACTTGCAAGTTCCACTCAAGAAGAAAACAAAATGAAACCAAAGTTCCAAATGTCAATACATGAAAGTAATTGTACACAATTACAAAGTTATGCAAATCATGCAATGTGCCATATAGATTATCTCAACTTGACCATTTATCCTTAATGATTTGGTAGTGCCATCCAAATAGAATTCACTAAGTGATAGCAATTCCACCTTTCTTTTTTTTTTTTGAATCATAGATAGCTCACATAAATCCATAAATCATCCATGACTTATAAATACTTCTATTAGCGTTTAACCAATCTTTTCTGTCTGAAGAATGATCACTTATAAAATCTTGATCATTTTGGCTTAGAATTTATTCTCATATAAACATAATGAGATCAACACGAACCACAATTTGTACATATTCATGAACTCTCAAAGTATAGTACGTCTGATCTTGTATATACTCTGATGCATCATTACTTTATGTCCATCGAATCTTAATAACCATGATTCCTAATTTGTCACAAAACTCTGAATGACTATCATCTCATTGAAATCATCCTAATTCATACTTCTTCACCTCTGTAATTGATGCTTTTCTTAATCTTACTTCAATGACATGACTAGATCCATTCTTACTTACCTAATTTCTTGGTATAACATCAATTCAATAGTTGGACAACTATCTCTCCATGTCCAATGTCATTCATCATTTCACTTAATCATCATGGTCCAATATTTATATAACATAATTATCTTCATTTTTTTTTTTTTTTGTTCTTTGAATCATAGAATCTCTCATTAACCTTACATAACATCTAGAATTCACCAAATACTTTAAACCTCAAAAACTAAATCTTGTTGAATATAATTCATACTTATACCATATTGACCCACAAGGTGCCACAATTCATACAGCTTCACAACTAGGCTCATCAAGATTTAATAATTGACTTCGTCCTAAGAATCACCATAGTTTTCTTATAACCATAGTACTTTCTATTATTCCTGATAGTCATACATTTGAAAAATAGCTGATGAACACCACAATATACTTGACTCCACCAAATAGTAAGTAGTTCTCATAAATATAAATCACTTCTCATAAATGACTTGAAATAATGACAGTAGTTCTTATGAAAAATACTCATCATCCATTCTTAGAGCAAATCACATCAAATCATTCATCATTAAGATCATTTATGTAACTACACCAATGAATATATGTATATGTGTATTCTATCCAGCAAAATGCTTATCTCAATAGTCATAATAGATTCCATTAACCACAATCATGTAAACATCAATACTCTTCGTAAATAGATTCTAATGTCCTTAAATCCGAATCAGTTCGTTTTCTTATTAGATAAGACTAGCAACTCATCCTCAACATACTCCTTCCATAGGCACATGTACACACATTCATGCATTTCACATTCACATCATTTCACCTTTATACTCTTAATCATGCATAACTTAATATAGCTTTGTGCTTACACAACCATACAAGTTTACACTTCATCTGACATACTTAAGTATATACATATATGTTATTTTCATGTTTAAGTCATAAACCAATATACTTCATAGCTCATGAACAAACATTTTTACAAGTCATTCATGCTATCACAATCATGGATAAAAAATCAGTTTCAAAATACATCTCATAATACTTATAACATTGAGAACTCATATCAACTCACGAAAGTACACAAATCCTTAATACCTCAATAATATTTCATCTCGAATAACCACTACATCGAATTCCCTATTCCTTATTCTCTAAGAATATCCTTCATGAATAATGGTCCAGAAGGATATAACCATTAATCATCAATAGGAACCTCAATATATATACTCCGCTTACCACAACACCATTCTCCAATGGCTGGTTGTTTCCAATCAAACCAATATGGTATGTCTTTAACTTCAATTACTCCTATTCTCACTGCAAAACAGATAACTTCCTACATAGATACCCATATAGTCCGAGAACCGCCTAAACCTAGGCTTTGATACCAAAAATTGTAACATCCCTTCCCGGTCCACCCGTTAACCCAAATGAACCGAGCCGAGACGCTACAATCTGGTTGAACCTATGTCCTGTCATGCGGATATCATCCTGTATGCTAAATATGAATATAAAACACTCCCAATTAAACTTCAAACTTTCAATATCTCCAACTCATCATCATAACACAACAACACTTTATATATATAGTCATAACTGTATAAATCCTCAATAGCATTTAATATCCAGCAATTAATTGCATTCATGATCTATATCAAATTTTCATGACCTAATCATACCAACTATAGTAAAATATTTCATATTCAATCATTTCCTCCAAATACTTACACCACAATAATTACATGCTTCAATTATATTTCCAATCACATAAGCTCTAACAAATGTAATAATTATACATGCCATAAATCTTAATACATGCCATAATTCTTAATTATATAACTCTCAATCTACTACTCCCAAATTAATCACTTCTGCTTTGAAAGTACTCCTCAAGTCTTCAAGTAGCAACCACGATCTTCAACCTACGCGTGATAAAAATCGACGCTCTGAGTATAAAACTCAGTGGTGCTCATAATTCACATACTTAACAAAATGTGATGACAACTAACTTAAACTACACATTTCATAAAATCATTGATAATCTTAGAATCATTAAATTTCAACATAAATGTATCTTTGTAGTGAAGAATAAACTTCTAATGCACAACATAAATAATTTAGTTCAAATTATCTCATAACTCCTTTACATGAACTTTTAATCACACATTATGATACTATCATGATCTTACCTGCTGTTCATTGTGTTGTATGAATGAAATCAATAAACATGTAAGACTACATAACAGTATATGTTCATTGTCTTACTTGCTATTTATTATGCTGTATGACTTATGCACTTTTAGTCACATCATATAAGTTATGATTAATAACATCTCATGACTGTATGGCTCCTTAAAGATTCAATAAAGAAACTTGTAAGCATATATAGCATTATACTTTCATGATCTTACCTGATGTTCTTTATGCTGTATGAACTCTGCAACTTTGATTAAACTCAGTGAATATCACAATGAATAAAGAAACATATAAGCACATACATATGTAGAAATAAACATTTACTCACATATGGAATGTAAGCACACATATCATGATACTTTCATTTTACCTTGATGATCTTTCTTGCTGTTTAGTATACTGTATGATTCATGCAATGTTATGTCAAGATATCTGTATGGCTCCATAAGGTTATAGTGAAACCGAAGTGATAAGAAAAACTGTATGAAACTGGATGAAACTGTATGCTTGGCTGCTATGGCCTATATAATCATATCCACTCAACGGCCTGTAGCCGGAGTACCAAACTGTATGGGGCGCAGATCTGCTATTCTATGTCGCGACATAGCCTTATCTACGTGGTTTCTACTTAACCTCAATGGAGCATATTAATGGAATGACAATAGATAAAACAAAAGCAAAGTAACTGTGTCATAATTTGCATGCTTGTGTCATGTTATTTTCACATGCTTGTGTCATAAAAATTAACTGCTTCATCATTTCATAAAATTTACTGCTTACCTGTATGCTGATAGCCTCGCCAAGCGGGCAACTTGTGTCATGTTAGTTTCACACCATTTGCATGCTTGCATTTTGTGTTTATACATGTGTTCATGTTGTCTTTTTGCTTTAAAATGGTTGAAGACATACAAGTTGAAAAAAGGAATACAATTGCATAGAATTCATAACTTCATACACCATTTCACATCATTTCACAATTGCATAGAATACAATTACAAGTTGTGTTTACCTCATTTCACATCATTTGCATGCTTGCATGTTGTTTTGATACATGTTCTAATGTTGTCTTTTTGTTTTAAAATGATTGGAGACATACAAGTTGAGCAAAGGAATACAATTGCATTGAAAATGAAGTCCAAAAGAGCATCAGAACACAATTCGCGAGCGCGCCTTGCAAAGTCGCGAGCGCGAGAAGTGCAAAATGAGAGTCAGAGAGTTTCCAGGCACAATTCGCGAGCGCGCAAATGAAATTCGCGAGCGCGCGTCGTGTTTTTCAGCCTGCGCAGTCTGTACTCTTTTGGTCATATCTCTCAATTTACAACTCCGATTTGGGTGATTCAAAAACCCATGTAAAGATAACACATAGAGGAACAAATAACTATTCTATGACACGTCCTAATTCCATCATTAAATGGGGTAAAAATCAAGGTGAAGTTACTGGTAACTTTTCCAGCAAAACTTGTTTCAGCATGAACTCAATATCTACTTCATTTATTCATTTCATCTCATGCTTTTTCACCATTTTCAGTCATCTTACTCAACATGAAACAACATATTTTCTCATTATCAACACACCACACAAATTCTCATGCAAGGAAATTAATTAAACTAAAAGAGATAGCACACCTTCACTCCAAAAAGCTTAAGCTCTTCTTTTTAGCTTCCTTTTTCTTCTACCTTTGAGCTCACCTCTCCTATACATGAGAATTCTTATGAATACTCTACAATATCACCAAATGATTCAAGTATGAAATTCAAGAAGGTTTACTTACTTGGATAGAATAGAGGTTGAATTAATGCTTGAATCCCATTAAAATCTTCACTACCATTAAAAGTGATGGAGAAAGGAAAGTGGAAGAGGAAAGTAGAGGAAGAAGATGAAGATAAGGATGAAGAAATGAAAATGAAATGGAACTCACGGGTAGTCTCTAGAATATCATTGATTTTTATGTGAAAATTACCAAATGGTACCTCAAGTGTCAAAATGGTACAACTCAATACCTCAACTTTATACTTTAGTGTAAGCAAGTCCTAATCCTTATACTTTGATCTTTTTGTTTCCTTCAAGTAAGTCCACTTCTTTTCCTTATTTCAATTACATCCCATTCTAGCCCACTCTAGACTCTAATGGATCGAACCGGGTTTTGAATCAGCCCGACTCGACTCTAAGCAACGACTCGATTCAATAGAAAAATGGGACGTTACATCATGTGTGGTGGAAAGCAAATTGGTTCATGTCTTTTTGGTTTTTTTAGTTTATATGAACACTTTATGTAGCACTTTACATCTTTTAGAATAGGAAAGAAAGGAAAGTGTTAAAGAGTCATGCTTTACGTTTGATTCTCCAGCTTCTATTTGTATTCCTCTCTCTGCCATTATACTTATTTAGTTGTATTAATTGTATTCTTTTAATTTTGGATTATAAATGATAACATCCTCTATTACACTTATCAATCTAATACACACTTAGACTTTCATATTGAATTTTTTACGGTTTGTTGACAATTTGTCAAGTCATAGACACAAGGTAGGTTGAGTATGTAGTTAGTTCTTGCTTGTGTTCTTTGTACAACTAGCTACATTTGTCTCCTCTTTGTTTTGTGCATGTGCTGCATCTTTGCATGTAGGATGCTCTTAAAATTATTGTATATGGAGATTGATGCACAACTTTGTTTTTCCAACATTTCTATATTTTTTTCAATGGGGGGCTACCTTGAAGACTATTTCCTAGGTGTGTTTGGTTTTTGTGGAGACTGTCAAGCAAATATTAGCAAAAGCGAAACTTTATTTTGTATATGTGGTGCTTGTCTACTAGTGAAACCTTACAGGGAAAAGTCAAGGCTTATTGATAGGTAAACATTTTTTGTTTGTTCACTAGTGCAACATCCATTATCTTTTATTTGGATTGTGGATAAATTATGGCACTTCTGATTTCAATTATATATCAATTCTTAAAGTTTTGGAAAATTAGGTAGTGTTTAGTACTATTGTGGTTTCTAATTTTTCGTTCAATTTCAGTAAAAAAAAAAAAATGAAACATGTTTGTCTTAAAACTGTTTAAATTTATTTTTTAACTCGTTTCAAAATCATTTAAGAAATAGAAAACGTGTTTTATAAAACCACAAATCATGGTTTATGTGATTTTATTTTTTTTCCACTAATATGCTTCTCTCTTCTCTCTCCTACAAGTCTTTATAAATAGATACACTTCCTTTTCTCTCTCCTACACCTTTGTATCAGACTGAAATCTATGTTAAATTAGATAATTTAAAACTCTATATTTGATTCTCCTCTATTCCCTTTATAAACTCCATTATCTTATCTAAACTGTTTTCTCAAAGTTTTATAATTGTTAAATAGCTCATCACAAGGTACAAATAATACAAGTATTCTCCAAATATTTGAGGAAGATCTATCTATAAAAGGGCAGCTGAATTTGTAAGGTACTTTAATTTACTTTACAATTTTTTATTATTATTTATTGCACGAACTATCATTATTTAGTTGAATTTTTTTCCAGTTCTTCACTTTGTTTGGAACTTGATTGAGTTCATATTCTTTTATCATAATCTAACATCTATAAGTACTAGTTATTCAATAATAAAATAACTTGAAAAGCCCACAAAGAAACATATAAAAGTAGTAGTGATCAAAATAACAACTAGCCATCTTCTATCACAATAGTAATTTCACCTTTCTCAAGAAGATCATGGTTCTCAGACAACAAAGGAATTTTGTGTACAAATATTATGAAAATAAATATTTAATATAGCTCTCATCTATGGGTCTTGCTGCTGTAAGTGGATAGTCTCGTCTAGTACGAGTTTTTTTTCTTCTTTCATGGCGTAACCTTTGACATATCCGAAAGATATCTCAAATGATCTGATTCACCTTTCATTATGTGAGGAGGAGGAGGGAGGGGGATTGATTGTGGGGGGTAAGAATAATACGGTGATAGAAGAGGAGGAAGATTATAGTCTGGTGGGCAGATTCCTAACGGAAAGAGGAGTCAATTTCCAAGCGATGAAGCAGACCATGGCTTCTTTATGGCGCCCTACTAAAGGTGTTAACATCAAGGAGGTCTCGCCAAATCAGTTCCTTTTTCAGTTTTTCCATAAAGGTGATATGAAGAGAGTGATCTCAATGAGCCCATGGACTTTCGACCAATATCTTCTCCTATTCAAACGTATAGGGACAAAGAAGCAGGCGCAAACAACACTACTTTTCTCCACCTTACTATGGGTTCAGGTGCATGACATGCCAAATCTGCTCATGACAAAGGAAATTGCCACAGCTATTGGAATTATATTGGATTGTGGAAGCTGATGAAGCAAATTTTACAGGCTATTGGCGGGGATATATGCATGTTCAAATCCTTTTTTACGTTTGTAATCCCTTAAAGAGACGAATGCACATTAAACGTGTGGGCGAGGAGTGGTTATGGATCAAGTTCAAATGTGAAAGAGTTCCCAGTTTTTGTTTCCTGTGTGGTTTGCTCGGACACTCAGATCATTTCTATTCGCAGTCAATCACCCTACCAGGTCTGATCACGGAACGACCCTATGGATCTGAGCTGCGTGCCTAATCATGCCGAGCTTTACAGTCGATTGGCGCCCGATGGCTTTGAGATAAGCAGTTTCTAGCGAACGAACTTGCAACAGTTGAGAGGGAGGCAGTTACTGAGTGTTTCCGTGAAAAGCGCTAGAATGTGACACAAGCTATGAAAAAAGGGGGAGAGAGTGGAAGTGGAGGGAACATCATAGCGGAACATCATAGTACACGTTCCCTCTTCACCTAACTGTCTTAAGTAGGAACAAGTTCTTATGGGCCCAAGTAGCTTACATGGACAAGTAATTAAAATAGATGGGCCTGGAATCCCTGATCACAAGAGGAAGCGGTGTGAATATGGAAAGGCCCAAGCCTCTGATTATAAGAAAACGACCTCAGATAATGGTCTACAATTATCCATTAAAGTGTTATCGGCGGTTTCTGGGGGCCAGGCCCACCGAGCCAAATGAGTACATTGAGTTGGAGCTGCCGTGGTCTGGGCAATCCATGGATAGTTCAGGTCCTTAAGGATCTAATCTATACATACAAGACTCTCTTTATTTTTCTTAGTGAAATGAAAGTGAATAGAAATAAAGTAGAGTCTATTTGTGGAACTTTGGCTATAAAGGGTGTTTTGTGGTGGACATCAGGAGTTTAAGTGGTGGCTTGGCTCTTATGTGGAAACAAAGGAATGTAGCCCAACTGATAAGCTACTCTCACTTTCACATCGATATGAGGGTGGTTATAGCTGATGATGCACCTTGATGCTTGACTAGTTTTTATGGCTGCCCGAATAGGAGTTAACAGAAGGAATCCTTGGATCTTCTAAACAGTTAAAGCATAAATCAGATTTGCCGTGGTGTGTCTAGGGGACTTCAATGATTTGTTAGCACCTAACGAGAAATAGGGTCGGATACCAAATCTACAATGGTTATTCAATGGGTTTGGAGAGGTAATTCAGGCAAGTGGGCTTGAAGACATCGGTATGGAAGGTCATGAATTTTCCTGGAAAAAAGGCAGAGGTACTATCGATTGGATAAAGGAGAGACTTGACAGGGCGCAAGCATCCACTTCATGGTTGAATCGGTTCGGTGACTGGAAATTGCAAAACATTGCTGCTTCCTTGTCCGATCACTCCCCCATATTTCTGAGACCAATCATAGCTGCTACAACACATTGCATGAACAGATTTCGATCTAAGAATTTGTGGCTTGGAGCACCAGAATGCTTAGCGATTGTACAATGGTATTGGAATATTCAGCTAGGCGAAATGATCATAAACAGAATCTCCTCTTGCGGTGAAGCGTTGAATGATTGGGGAGGAGAGTTTATGAAACAACGACAGAGAGAGTTATTAAAATTGAAAAAACAGCAAGCCTTCCTTCGAAAAAAAAGAGATGCTTGTTCTTTGAATCGGTATGATGAAATTCAAAAACAATATGACAAATTTTTGGAGGAGATGGAGCTCTACTGAAACTAGAGAGCGAAGTAATTTTGGCTTGGTGGGGGCGATGCTAACTCTCATTTCTTCCATGTACAAGCCTCCTCACGGAAGAAAAAGAACCAAATTCATCAACTACAGGATTCGAATGGGGTGTGGAGAACTAAAGGTGCTGGTTTGGAAGATATTATGCTTGGATATTTTAATATGCTATTTTTGTCTTCTTTAGGTGACATACAGGAAGTTTTGGGTTGTGTCCCACGGACAGTAACGGATGAATAAAATGTTTCTTTCTCCTTGCCTTACAAGGATGCAAAGATAAAGGAAACATTATTCTCTATAGCTCCCAAAAAATCCCCCAGCCCAGATGGCATGAACCTAGCATTTTATCAAAAATACTGGTCGGTGGTTGGCACAAATGTTACAGAGGCTGTCTGAGGATATCTGAACTAGGATACCTTTCCTGTGATCCTCAACAACACTCATATGTGCCTGATTCTGAAGAAGAAATCCGCTCAGACAATGGCTGACTTGCGCCCCATTGCACTCTGTAATGTTCTTTATAAAGTGATAATGAAGGTGTTCGCAAATCGACTCAAATATATGCTTCCTTCCATTCTCTCACCTTCCCAAAGTGCTTTTGTCCCTGGATATTCCATAACATATAATATCATGGTGGCTTATGAGGTGAAAAGGCAAGGAAAAATGAGAATAGTAGCTCTCAAAATTGATATGTCAAAAGCCTATGACCACATCGAGTGGGGTTATATGCTTGTTATAGTATTGGCAGAGCAGCTCCACCTATAAGCCATCTCTGTTTTTTGCTGATGATAGTCTAATCTTTTTTAATGCAGACGTTGCTGATTGTTCACAACTAAAATCCTGCTTGAGAAAATATGAGAGGACATCAGGACAGATGATTAATTTCCAGAAGTCTTCCATAGTATATAGCAAGAATACGAATGGTTAAATGAGATGGTGCATTTGGGAGATGCTTGGGGTAGTTGAAATAGAAGATTTTGGCTATTATCTAGGCTTGCCTTCCATGGTGAGATAGAACAAGGGGGAGGTGTTTGCTTTTCTAAAGGAGAAAATATGGAAATGGGTCCAAAGCTGGAGAAGGTGCTGTCATCCCGCGCCGGAAAGGAAGTTCCCTTGAAGTCTGTAATTCAAGCCATACCAACATATAAAATGAGCATATTCTTGCTTCCACAGAATATTTGTACTGAGCTGCAACGTTTTATGAATCGGTCTGGTGGGGAAGCAATACACAAGGCTCTACAGGGGTCCACTGGAAAAGTTGGGAAGGCATCTATTCTTTGAAATCTCTGGAAGGTATGAATTTCCGGCGCTTACATGAATTTAATGTGGCTCTCTTCGGCAAACAGGTGTGGAGGATCTTAACAAATGAGAACTCCTTAGTCTCTCGCTCTTATAAAGCAAGATACTTTCCTTACTCTTCAATCCTTAATGCTGAGTAAGGATCAAACCCAAGTTTTATCTGAAGCAGCATTAGAAAAGTGATTCCTCTATTGAAGTCAAGACTTCTTAAACGAGTCGATACAGGGGATACTATTAAGATTTGGTCAGACCCATGGCTGCCAAAACCAGCACAGCCACGAGTTCTAACTCCTGTTCCTCCTGACTATGTGTTTCACTATGTTATGTCGCTACTAAGTGCATGCAAGATCATGGTAGGAAGATGTAGTGAATAGCCTGTTTGTGGAAAGAGATAGACAGCTGATCCTAAAGATCCCACTTGGTGTAAAACCGGAAATCTAATACATGGATATAGGGTGAGGAAAGAAATGGTCAGTACTCTGTTAGAAGTGCATATCAAAAACTCACAACAGTAGCAAACTCGAGCCTTCCAGTTACACGCACATCGTTCTAGAAGAAATTATGGATGTTAAAAATCCCATTGAAAGTGAAAAATCTTATTTGGCGGATCGGTAATGATAGTATTCCACTCTGAGATGCTTTGAAACGATAAGGAATGGACTTGGATACTGTCTGTCCAGTTTGTAATGCTGGGAGTGAAACAACGGTTCACCTGTTTTTGGATTGTATGTTTGCGCAAGATTGTTGGTCTCGCAGTATGGGACTTCTTTGGGTTGGTTTTGACATTGACCATGAATCGCATGATTGATTGGCTAGCCCTTGTTGCTTCAGTATATACCATTGACCAACTGCAGACTGTATATGCTTCACTTTGGGTCATTTGGAGACATAGAAATGAGCTTTTTTGGCAAGGGATGAACGCCAGTGCTATCTAGCTCCTACATTTGACGCCGACATGGTTCCAAGAATGGCAAGGTACCCAAGCAAAACACAGGCTTGATCCTCCTATCCAGCAAGGGTCATTGATCTGGACCAAGACTCATTTAGGTTTCCTCAAATGTAACTGTGATGCAGCATTAGGTCCCTCCTCCCTAGTGATAGGTGCAGGCTGGGTTCTCCGCGACGTAGATGGGACAATATGGAACGCATGTTAGGTAGTGCTTTGAGGCGGGGTGGATCCACAAACAACGAAGCGCTTTCTTTAAGCATTGAGTTGGGTGAAGTCAAGAGGATTCACAAATGTGCAATTTGAAACAGACTTCCTCTTGCTGGTTCAAGCTATGCAACGACCACAAGAGGACCTTTCCTATTTAGGTTGTGTTATTACTGAATGTAAATGCTTAATGAACGATGTGCAGAATAGTTCTATTGTGTTTGTCAAGAGGTCAGCGAACAGAGTGGCTCATCTACTAGCTACTCATGCATATTCTTGGACTAATCTCAAGGATTGGGGTCATGTCCCTCCTTATTTCATTGTTTCTGCTTGGTTTGATACTTCTTATTAATGAATTCCATTTTCCTTCAAAAAAAAAAAAAAAAAAAAAAAAAAAAAAAAAAAAAAACCGAAGATCATAGAATTCTTTGGTTCTTTTTTGGTTATTCCAAAGATGCATTTTCCATGAAAGACTAGCTGGAAGCCTTAGACTTTTCCCATAAAATATCTCTTTTAATACACCTTTGACCTTTGTAAGCATCCTGGCATAACTTTTTTATTAGCATGAGCCATTTATTTTTCTTTTTTTTTTTTGTAAATATATTCACAGTCTCAAACTATAGATTAGATATACTTTTCTCATTTTTTTATTAATTAATTGATTCGTAGGAGGAAAAAAATGCATTGGTTCTTTTGAACTTGAATATTTTTTAATTGTTGCAAAATTTATTCTCGTAAAATAAAAAAAATGGTGAAACTAATTAACTGATAATAAAAATACATTCTTGGAATTATTAATTATAAAAAATAAAAAATATTGCAATTTCAAATATTACAATCAAGAATTTACTCGTGATTTTCAATTTTAGTGCAAGTTATGATAATGTGGATTATTGATAATAATTATGATTATCTTTTTAGTGTAAGTTAATTGGTGGTATTCATACATATTTTTGTTGATTACCCTACTATTCTCTATGTTTTTTTAATTAAATAGTTTATTAGTAGTGATATTAATATTAATTTAATTGAAGTTATTTTTTGTCACGTTAGGAATATTTTTTTAATAATTTTAAGTTTTTTTCGTGGATAGCAAGTGTAACTCAAGATAATGATATTAATCAAGATGAAGTTATTGAAATTAGTTAGGAAGATACAATCCGGTTTGAAAAGTGAGAAGATTATTTTATATCATTAATGGAGGAGGAAGTGAAAAAAGGAAATAGAAAACAACTACTTTTACTAAGAAAGGCTGGAAAATAAAATTTTAGAAGGATTGATTGAAAAAACTGGAAAATTATATACTCATGTTCAGTTAAAAAATAAATTCAATGCTCTGAGTATGATACCTAGGCGAATCCCACATTGGCTAAACACAAGGTGAAAGTGAAGTATATAAGAAAGAACAAGCCTTTAAACTAGCAAGAGATCTTTTGGGTTATGAGTTAGTTCTAGCTCAGGAACAAATTTGTACAGGCCTAGTTGGATTCGGCCCAAAGGGGACAATATCTTGTTAGGTCTGGGATACAACAAACTTTGTATCAAACTCTAGATGAATCCCACATCAGCTGAGCACAAGGTGGAAGTGAAGTATATAAAAGCAATATCTTACTATGCCACATTTAAAACTCAATGAAAGAATCATTAACAGGCAAAAGTTAATTCAGTTATTAATTTGAATCATTTTCACTATTTTCATTTTTTTGGAGTTGATTGTGATTGAATTATAACGAGTACTTATTAATAATAAACGTGCTTTATTGCGATACTACTGCTACCAGAGCTTATACTCATGCCTCCATAAAAAGCCCTTCTATTAGTGAGGATGAATGAAGTAATAGTAAAACTTCTGATGATTCAAATGATGAAGGACATGATGCTCCTAAAAGTTAGAAATGAAAATATGTTGCCAATTTTGAAAATAATCATCGCAAATCAAGAGAGCAATTTCAAAATGCAATGACTCAAGCCTTGACTATAATGGGTGAAAATTCAAAGAAAAAGTTAGAAATAATGGAGAACAAAAATTAGTTTAGAAACATCATCTGCTTCAAATGAAAATAGTATAAATAATAGGCAAGATCAACGGTCTGTACTAAATTGCCTAAATATACTTAACACTCTTGAAGGAATAGATGGATTATCTTATACAAAAGCAGCTAAACTTATACATAAGCAGCTAAACTTATACATAATAATCCCTATGGAGAATCATGTTTTTAGCTATGCCAGAGGGAAGGAAAAAAAGATTAGATCCTTAATATTTAAATTTGGCCATGATTTTTACACTTGTTGATTAATTTTTTTTTATCCTTTGCATTTTGAAATTAAGAAATTTTAAAGTTGTAATAATATGAGACATTTATTGTGATTTTCTTTTCTTATGATTAATATTAATAACATCATGACTTTATAAAAAGTAATATTAATTTGTCTACATTTCAACATTCCTAAATGTGTATATATCTTTTTTTGTTTTTTTGTTTTTTTTTTTTTTGTTAGGTTTGATTATAAAGAGTTAAAATATGAAACTAGAGGAATTTTTTCCTGATTCTGATAAAGAGGATGAGCAATTGCTAATTATTTATTTAAATGAAGAGTACAACCACTTGTGCCAAAAGAAACCTCGACGACAAACAATATCAGCATTAACAGCTCATGAGTGAGTTATAGAAGTATTAAATGGTCATCCCAAAATTTACTTTGAGTTATTTCGAATGGACCGACATATTTTATCAATTTATTTAAGGAGTTAAAAGGAAGAAGAAAATTGAGAGATTCTAAAGTTCTTTTAGTTCAAGACCAACTAGTTGTATTTCTTAGTATTATTGATCAAAATGCAAGACATCGATTTGTGGGAGATAGATTTCAACACTCCATATAAACAACATCCAAACATTTTAGAAATATCTTATATTCTATTTGTTCTCTTGCAAAATGTCTAATTGTTCCTCTATCATTTGGCGATACTCCCCCAAAGTTAAAATACAATAGACGATATTATCCATTTTTAAGGTACAATCTCTTCAAAAGTCTTTTTTATTTATTAAGAAATAGATCTATAATTTTGCTGTTATCAATATTGTTATTTTTAATATTAGAGTTGTGTGGGAGCAATTGATGGTATGCACATTTTTGCTCGTGTTCCAACTAATCATCAAATTCCATATACCGTCGTAAAAAGTTTAGCTAACTCAAAATATTATATGTGCTTGCTCAATTGATATGCGTTTTACTTTTTGTCATGACTGGTTGGGAATGAATAAAAAATTATGCAAGAGTTTTCTTAGAAAACGGTACTAAGCCATAAAATAAATGTCATATGCCACCACAACGTAAATATTATTTAGTGGATTTTGGATACACTAATATGCCTGATTTTCTTTTCCCATATCATTGAGAATATTATCACTTACGTGATTATAGGATGGATGAAATCCACAAGGTCCAAAAGAATTATTCAATTACATATATTCGTTTCTACGTAATGTCATTGAATGTTGTTTCAGAGTATTAAAAGTACGTTTTTCCATTCTTAGAGACATGACCTCATATCATTTCAAGCAACAAAAATACATTGCTCTTGCTTGTTGTGTCATTCATAATTACTTAAGAATGCAATGCAACATAGATACTCTATTTGTGAAATATGCAAATGATAATATGGCAATAGAAGATGACCAAGGAATTGAAGCACGTGAAACTGTTAATATCAACTCGAGCCAACTTCATCGAATGAATAGCTTTCATGATTAAATAGCTCAATATTTATGGCAAAATTATAATAATTAATTTTTATTATTTTTGTATGTGTAGAACAATTCATTTCCATTTGGACATGGCTTCTTATTTTAAATAAAAAAAATAATTTTATTATTTTATTCTCTTTTCTATCTCTTATATGTGTGTTGGTTTTGAATATAAAATATGTTATCAACATATAAAAAAAACCTCATAGAAAAAGAGTTTTCAAAAAATAAAATCAAAAATCAAAAACAGTTTTTTATCTTTTAAAAATAAAAAATAAAAAACAAAAACCGGTAACAACGAGGCCTGAATTATTGCTTTGATAGTTTGCCAACATGAAATAACAAAGATTCAGAAAAAAAATCATTGTCTTACATAAAAACCAGTATCTTCTTTATCATCAAATTCTTGTCATCTATATATATATAAAATCCAGAAACCAAAAAAAAGCTTTACAAAGCTAACGTGGCACTCTCATGTTTGAGTATTGCTTTTTCTCTGTTTTTTTTTTTACAAATTTTTAAAATTTTTAATAATTTTTGAGCATTTATTCTTCCTTTTTTCATGAATTAATATTTGAAATCTAAACTAACTTTTGAAATTAACAATGATAATGATAACTTCTATAATATTTCTACTTTTGAAATCTACTTTTCCATGACCGATTTTATTGGCTAACAAGTTTCAAATAATGAATTTAACATTATAAGTAACACATTCCAATAATGATTGATGACTGATTCTTGTATATTTAAGTTTTTGCATATTTAATTTTTTTTTTTAAAATATTGATGATTCTTAAGTTAAAACGCTATAGCTTTTCCAAGAATTGATGATAATGCTATTCTCATGTGTATATTTAACCATGTGAAGGTGTTGTGCAGCCAGCAACTTGAGCATGCATAGCAAAGAGCTGGAAGCATGGAACAAAAAAAAAAAAAAAAAATGAAGATTTACTTTTCGTGAAGGAAAAATTCTAGGATTTGTTTTTATTTAATTTAAATAATAAAATAAAATTTAATATATTAAGAATTCAAATACCTAATCAGTTATATTTAAAGTGTTGATCTTATCATTTAAAATTTAATTTTATTATCTAAATATTAAAAATTATATCTAATAATTTCCTTTTAAAAATTACTATATTGCTTGTAAAAAAATTATATTATCTACATCTATAGTTTAAATTTGAATTTTTAAAATTTTCATCTCTTATTCTTATTTTTTCAAAACAATAATTAGGGTGCTTGATACTTTTAAACTTATATATTAGAAAAGCACGTTTGAGGTAGGAAAAAAAAAATTATTTGCTCAATTTTTATATTTTTCTAGTCAATAAATTATATTAATTGTTTTATTTATCATTTTCATTTTAAAACAAAATTTATATAAATTTTTTAAATTTACAAATTATATAAATAGTCGCATGGCAAGAGCGGATTTACGACTGGTTTTACATAAAGTCTTTTTTTTTTTTTTATGATTCTTTCTGCTTATTGTTTGTTTAAATCTATTTTAGTTTAATTATACTTGGGTTGATTTTATTGGTGATAATAATATATAATTAATAATAACATTAGAGGTAGTTGTTCTTAATTCTTTAATAGCATCGTTTTTCGTTGTAGGTGTCAAGGTACATTAGTCTGGTGTATGGAGGGGTAGCATAAATTTGATGAGTTTGACCTTTACTAGCATTTTTTTTTTTCCGGTGCGATGGAACTAGAACTACTTAATTATATTTAAAAATGTGTTGTTGTAATGTTTTGTTTGGTACAAATTTACGTTTCTATAAATTTGGAACTATTGTTGTCATGAAGCTATTTTATTGTAGAGGAAATTATAGTATGGTCCTTATAGTTTGTGAATACAAATAGTATGTCCCTCTATTTTTTAAAATATAAATTTTTTTCATGTGTTTTGCTACTACTAGATCATTTTATTCAATTTTTGTATATTTTCTATTAAGTCAACAAGAAAAATAGAGACCAAAAGAGAGATATTAAAATTTTAATACCAAAAAACTTATTACTCAATCCCTATGGTTTGAGAAATATAACTAGTTTGTCTTTGTGTTTTAAAAAATGTATCAAAGGTGAGAAGAGATAAAAGGATATCTTTGTCATTTCATAAGACACATAATTGAAAAAATACAAAAATTAAACGGAATGACCTAATAATATAATGACAACAGAAAACAGAAAACAAAGGAAAAATTAGTCTATTTTAAAAAATACAAAGAGGAACGAATTTTTATTTCCCGAAACACAGTTACCGTACTTAATTTTCTCTTTATTCTATTGTTGATCAGCTCGACCACTAACTTGAACTTTTTAATGAGCCCAATTTTGAGCTTTAATGAAGCTGGTTTCAAGCTTAACTCGGGCTAATGTGTACGAGCTCCTAAATGAGTCAATCTCGTGCTCAGTTTTGTTTAGCTTATAAAAGAGCTTCAAATGAATCAAGCTTAAATTGCACGCAACTTTAAAAATCTTTCACGAGCCAAGCTTAAGTTCGTATTAGAACTTAATAAACTTAACGTAAACAGTTTAAAACTTAATTTATTTACATAGTTGATGCAGATTTGTACATTAATAATTCGCCTGCATTGCCTACTTTTCTATTGATGGCACTCGACAACTAAAATATCTTTGCTAACTACATTTTTGTAATATTTATGTTTTCTCTTCATGTATAGAAAATAGTATATGATTAAAAAAAATGGCGATAATTGCAATTTTGATGTATAAATTTTATAAAATTTTCTATTTTGGTGTATAAATAGAAAAAATTCACAATTTAGTGATTAAACTCTTAATTTTTTAACAATTAAGTGAATATACTAATAATAAGAATTTCCCATAGGAGGGCTGAGTCCCACAATTTCATTTATTTTTTTGATGATTGGGCATCATTCAGCATTCCACGCTAGATGCCATGAGGATTAAAAAGTCAGAGGGCGTGACAATTGACCCTAAAACCCTCCTCATCTTCTCCTTCTCTCCCTTTGTGATTTCAAAAGTCGATGGTACTGCTCAGTTGCCTTCATCAGAGTCGCCGTCACTGTCGTTACATGTGTTGGTCGGACTTGCAAAACTTCAGTGAAACGAGCAAATGATATACAATCATTACAAAGTGACAATCATAAATATGGTATTAATTTTCACATACACTAAACCATTTCGCTAGAATTGGCAAAAAGACATTCGGTCATTCACTTATATCAATAAGGTGAAGATGAGTCAAAGAACACCTATATCAATCTTTGATCTAATCAGAAAATGGTGATTTAGTCAGAGAAGGCAAAGAGAAAAACTGCAAAATCTTTAAAAAATTAATTTGTAGGAGAGAGGAATTCGCAAACCTTAGAATTTTGAGCCTTTGATTCTTGTCGATACCTGATTAATGGTATAATCGGAGGCCAAATAAAAGTTCAGCACGATGAGATCGTTTGATTGTCACCTTGCTCTCGTTGAACAATAGCTGGAATCTCAATTGATAGTGTTGAAGGCAATACCATCCGCCATGGTAGCGACGACAATAGATATGTGGAGTACACTAATTCCTACATCTTTGTTGTTGTGGTGGTGGACAACAATAACATTAGATCTAAGATTTTCGACTCTTCAATTTTTCAGCTTTTTATCTCTCTTAAGCGACTCAATTTTCACTGTTTTTTTTTTATATTTTTGGGTAAAGGAGCTATCAAGTTTATACATGTTGCTTGTGATTTGAAATGATGATGCAGTGATGGAGATAAATAGTTGCATTTTTTTTTAATAGAACGACAGAAAAAGAAAATGGACACATGAAAATTATTTTAATGCTTAAGTGATTATACACGTACAATTCAACTTGTTGGATTTTGAAAAGTTGAACATCAGAACGAAGATTATTTTTTTAAGAAATTCAAAATTTTAGTTATGATTTCTAGATTATATAAAGGGGGAGGAGAAGATAGAAGAGGGTATTGGGGTCTTTTCATATATTCTGGACTTTTAATCCATGTGGCATCTGACGTGTAATGCTAAATGGCGCCAATCATCAAAAAATAAATGAAATTGTGGGACCCAATCATCCTATAAAATATTTCAACTGTCCATGTTGGCATATTTCACTTAATTGTTAAAAAATTAAAATTTTAATAACCAAATTGTAAACTTTTTCCATGTATAAGATTTCTGAAGTTATACACTTAAATTGCAATTATTCCTTAAAAAGGTGTACTTTGGAGGAGTGGGGTTTTTCAAATGGTGTAATTTTTTTTTAAATTATTTTTGGTGCTTAATTTGGCCTTGATGAGGCCATATATAGTTAGAAGAAGGATTCAAAATGCTCCGTTAACTTGGATTCAATATACAACCTTTTTAACAATTGTATTACCAATTTGGTCATATTTGTACAATATAATCCATATTTTTTGGACAAGTATGCCCAAGGTGAAGTGGTGATAAAATTGTTAAAACGTGTGAAATTTGGGGTTTTTGTATATTGAACAGAAGTTGAGGGGGAAACTGAATCTTCTTCCTATATAGTTATATGTTTTGCTATGTAAATTTTATACCTTGAATGCTAGTCAATACTTTTTAAAATTCTAATGTCTCGGAAGATCCATATAATGTAATATAACCAAGCAACCTCAAGTGCATTCCATATAATGTAATATGGAAAAATTAGACTTTGTTAAAAAAAAAATAAAAAAAACAGCACTTTATAGAAATATATGAGGCCATTGCTTATGAAACATTGGCAAGAACATTTATTAAAAAAAAAAGTTACTTTTACAAATTTATTCAAAAAAGTTATTTACTGAGTCATCTAATTATTATTAAAAAAACAAAATACTTCAAAGGTTTACATAATATGTACATGACCATTTAAAAAAAAAAAAAAGCAGCTTTAAACTCAATTCTTTGCATTTTTACAAAATATGCAATGCACATATTCACCGATTAATTTGTGTATATGGTAGGAACAATATTTTACAGAACAAATGGATGTTTTACAAGATCTATAATATATATAAAAGTGCGAATAAGGTGGAATATTGAGTTCCTAAAATGCCCCTGCTAAGTTTATGAGTTGAAAAAAAAATTATTATTAATCCTATTCTAATTATGATATCAATTTATTATTTTTATTATATTAATATTATAAATTTAATTCCATTCTAATTAGGAATTTGTCCTATCATAACACTATATATATGTTTAATTTTAATTGCTTTTGGCTATCAATAATTTATTACTTTTGATTATTAAGAATCATTACATCAAGCTTTTGGTAATTTGAAATTATTGAGTTTGCAATCATGTTTTTTTCTTGCAGTAAGTATCCTTATAAAATTTTAGTTTTAATGATTGATCAAAAAATATTTTTAAGGATAATTTAATCCTATTCTAATTAGAAAATTTTTAATTTTATTGATAGACTAAAATTATATAATAATTTTTAATTAGATTAGTTATATTAGTTTTCTTAATTAGAGTATTTTAATTAATTATCAAATCTTGTTTCATTCATTTTTCATCGCTCTACAAACACGTTAGGAACGGAATATTTATCCGTTTCTAAAGTTATAACCTAAATTGATATCATTCTTCTCCCGCCGCTAAGAGTTGGGAAAGGGTTCTACAAATGGTTTAGCAACAAAATTTTTATCCGCCGTTAAAAGTTATAACCAAAATTGACAATTATTTTGCATCATTTTCTCTTTTCTTCCTCCCTTTTATTTTATATTTTATTAATAAAGTGTAAATTCTATTTGGATTGTAAGATTAATATTTTTTAAGATAATATATTTAATTTTTTATTTTTTTTAGTTTCAAATATTTCGATGGAAGTAAGGTAGTCATGAGAATTTTAATATTCAAATTATAGTATAATAGTAAATCATAATTTATTTGCATTATAGGAATTTCAAATTTTATTTATATTTTATTAATTGATTAAAATATCATTAATGATAATTCAGTTTCATCTTAATTAGAAAACTTTTAATTTTATTGGTTCATTGAAATTATATAATAATTTTTAATTAGATTGGTTAATACTATTCAATTAAACATATTAAACAAGGAAATATAAAAATAAAAAATCAGAAAATTTTTTTATCTTAACCCTAAAATAAAAACCAATTATCAAATAAAGTTAAACATCCAGTTAAGAAACATGGAGTATATGTTAAAATATTTTAACTCAATTGATAGACAATTATATAAATTTATTTTATATTAATTTCAATGACTTAAAAAAATTAAAAATAATTGAAATAAAACTATTAATAAAATAATAAAATGATTACAGAATAAGTGATAAATTGATATCTGTGATTAACTTAACTATGTTAGCTAACTCTTATAATATGCAATTTTAAAAAAATAATAAAAAAATATTCAATTAAAATAATTAAAGAATTGGTACTTATTATTTAAATTTATTATTGTACTTTTAATATTTGAACATAAGACGTACGAGTAATATCTTGATTATGAATAATTTATGAATTATACTATAACTCAATTAGGAATCTTATAAAATGTACTTATAAAAAAATCACCATAATAATTTTATTTTTCTTTGGCTATAGGGCTTTTTATTATTTCATGTCAAAAACCTTACTTCTTAACATTTTACTTTTTAATTTTAAAGATATTATTTTACTTCAGTTATGATTATTTTTACTTTCCATATCTTTTCAATGATAAAGTTTTATTTTCATTCCATTTTGATTTTTTTTACAATATTCATTCATTTTGTCTAAATACATATTATAATATTTACAGTAAAATAAAAAACACCTAATTAATATGTTTATTTTTTATTCAATAATTTATTATCATTTTTATTATATTATAAAAAAATCGATAAACTATATTTAGATAAAAAAATAAAAAATGGGTAAATATAACGAGTTTTAAGGTGCAAAGCACGTTGTTAATACTAGTATCGATAAAAATAATATGTTGTTTTATAAAAATCACTTTTACATGAGATAGATTTAAGTACATATTATTTTATTTAATTTTAAATTAATAATAAAGTCTTCAATTTGTCACAAATTTTTATATTTTGCCACTCATTACTTTTGCAGAAAAAACTGCTTTTTATAAAAATCTTTGAAGTATTATAAGATATTAACACGACAACAAATAATTTTAATCAAAGAATTTTAGTATTTTTTGTAAACAATTTGGTTAATTAATATTTATAGACACTCGATTTAATAATTTAATCTTCAATTTTGTCTACAAAGTATAATAGTAGGTCACATCATTTTATTTTTTTTACTTTATATTATTTTTTAATTCGTTTTTAACTAAAACAGATTCAAGCTTTGTTGTTGTTAGTCATTTACACTAATTACGATGCTTTTATTGAAAGATTTTTTTCCTTCAAAATTCCTCATTAGAAACTGCATTATTTTTGCAATTTATTTTGAAACAATATCATTTTGATAAATTGTTTACCATTTTACATTATTTTAGTCATAAATCCCACTCTCTCACCTTAATAAGATTGTTTTATACCTGATAGATGGCTACACTGTTTGGACATTAAAGAATTAGTATACAGATAAAGGACCAAATTGCAAATAGGCAAGATTTAGACTTGATATTAGGAAATAATGCTCCTAATATCTCTTCCTCAAATCTCTTATGTAACCAACCTTATATGATACTTTGTATATAAGATTAAAGCCCTCACCAAAGAAAGGGTTGATGATCATTACATTCATAATATCTTAGCAATCTTCTTATAACTGTGAATATAATATTTTGTGATTATCAAATTGGTGTGGTGAGCATAGACCGAACAATCCCAAGCTTTTGGATCCCTAGTCTGCTAGCTCGCCCCTAACCACTGAATAACTATCAAACTCTCCACGATGTAATTGAGAAAACACTTGTTGTAGGAGCAGGGGAAAAGGATATAGCCGGGAGCTCAGTAAAGAAAATAATCCCCATGCCTCTTGATGTATTCGCCTTACATCCTCAAGCGGCGACGTTATTAACTCAATCCTACAACAATTTCGCAGTTGTACGAAAGGATAATGGCAAAACCTATGAACCTTGTATCCCAGGTACCTCCTAGAGGTAGGCACTGAGGTAATGTCATGATGGATGAAGGAGGCACAACCGATAAGACCATGGGTGATGAAATGGAGGACGGGAATCCTCTTGGCATACGGACACCCAGAACAGGACAATTATACAAGTGCAATCCACACTACTGCTCGAAAACGTATGCCACAATGATGAAGATGAATTCCGAATGAAGACCCTGCAAGTCTTGAAAGATTTTCAAGAAGTAGGAGACAAAACTGACTTTGGGTTAAGAAATGACTCACCTCTGAGCTCAGAGATCAGGATGGTGAACTTTTCTCATAAATTCAAGATGCCAGCATTCGAGACCTATGATGGAACTATAGATTCTCAAAGTCACCTTGCAAATTTTCGGACGATAATGCACATCGAGACGATAGTGGATGCACTGCTATGCCAAGCATTCCCAATCACCTTGAAAGGACCCGTATAGGAATGATTCTAGATGCTCAAGACCGACTCCATCGGCAGCTTTGCCTAGCTTGCAGCATCATTCAAAGTGCGGTTCATCACGTGTATCTCGAGTAAAAAGATATCCTTGAATCTGATATATTTAAAGAGAACGAATGACGAGTGACTCCGAGATTATATCACCAAATTCCAAAAGCTCGCCATGCAAATAAAAGACCTCAACACCGAAGTGACCATCAGTGCCATGGCCAAGAACTATAAGTATAGCAAACTTTTTGATTTATTAAACACTGATAAGCCTTATTTTTTTGCAGAACTAATGGCCCGAGCCAACAACTTCACCCGGCTAAATGAAGTGTGTAAAGCAGAATAGGCACAAAATAAAGACATGGAAACCTGAAGGAAGCTCGACAAGCTCAGAGGTACTCTCCTGTGAGAGTAAGTAAATCGAAAAGGACCAGGTCGAGCTATTCAATTTGATCGCGCTATACCCAAAGCAGCAGCTAAGTCATAATAGAAGGAAATTTCACTCCTTTAGCTAAGAGCCAGACAAACACTCTGCGCTAGCTAAAAAACAAATGAGAAGAAGTTCACTTCTATTATTTGAGAAAGTTGAGAGAGGAATTTGCAGCCCAAAGAGACAAGAGGAAATACTGTGAGTTCCACAAGGATGAAGGCATGACACAGAACACCATTGGCAATTGAAGAAGGATATCGATCGCCTGATTCAAAAAGGAGAGTTAAAGAGATTTGTCAGGAGAAATAGATACCCAGAAAGTTTTACCGAGCGAGTAGCCGAGTCATCTAAGAGAGCCGGTAAACAACCAGTAAGATTTGAAACTCTTAGTACTATTAACATGATTTTTGGTTGTGATGCAGGAAGAGACAGTAACTCAGTAAGAAAGAGACATGCTCGACAAATTTATTAGTACATACCGAGTGCGTGATAAAACCATTGAAAAATCCATTACTATCTCTGAAGAGGACGCTGAGCATGTACATTTCCTACACTCCGATGCCCCAGTGGAAAGGGCGTGATGGAGAACTATAAAGTCGAAAGAATCCTCATGGACGATGGTAGCTCAGTAAACTTAATAACCTTAGAAGTCTTCAAGGTCCTCAAGCTCAACATTGTTAAGCTTAAACTCGTGCGAACCCCCTTGGTGGGGCTAGCAGGAAGGCAGGTATCCGTAGAAGGCAGCATAGAAATAGCACTAGAACTCAAAGATGGTGAGCACACCAAAACTAAAAAGCCAAGTTTGTGGTCGTTTTGACATCCCTTTCCCCTACAATGCAATGCTTAGACGACCATCGCTTTACACCCTAGGCACCTGCACATCAATCAGGTACTTGGTAATGAAATTTTATTATAACTTAAGTGATATTATGATAGTCAGGGGCAATCAGAAAGTCACCAGGGAGACATATGTAGTAGCACTAAAAGGGGTGTAACTAAAATTACCGCTCAAATGGTGCAAGATACCGAGCTTGAAAGGGAGAAGGAGGACCCTCTAGAGTAGGCAGTAACAAAGCTATTCAATATAACTAGGGAAAAGACTGAGTTAAATCTTGAGCCCGAAGGAGACATACAGTACCTCACCATAGAAGAGGGCAAAGTACAAAGGCAAGTGCAGACTTGGAAGGTCACACACTTTTTTCCATTGAAGATGTGCTGAAGAAGAATATGTGGAGCTTTTCCTGGACAAGATTGAACATCAAAGGAATTAACTAGAACACAGTCAGCCATAAGCTCAACATTAACTCGAACACTAAGCTAGTTAAGTAAAAGGGGAGGAATCATGCACTCGCATGACAAAAAGTGATCGCTACAGAGATAGACAAGCTCATTAATGCGGGCTTCATCTGAGAGGTGCATTATCTAGAGCGATTGGGCAAATGTGGTCCTTGTTCCAAAATTAAACGGCAAATGGCGCCTTTGTGTAGACATCCCAGATATAAATAAAGCATATCTTAGGGATCCTTGTCCTTTGCCAAATTTACACCAGTTGGTGGACTCCGTAGCCAGGTATGAGAGATACAGTTTTATGAACATCGTGGCAGGATACCACCAGATAAAGATGAACCAACTGGACAAAGAGAGAAGATGACTTTCATCATAGACTGATGGATATATATATATATATTGCTATGAGGTCATGCCCTTTGAACTCAAAAATGTCGAAGCCATATACCAGCGACTGGTGAACACAATGTTGAAAGACGAAATTAGAAAGATGATGGAAGTATATGTGGATGACGTGATAATAAAAAGTAGACGAGCTGAGGAGCACACTAGAGACTTAGAGCAAACATTTCAGGTATTAGCAAAGTACAATATAAAACTTAATCCAGATAAATGTGTCTTTGGTGTAACTACAGGTAAGTTTTTAGGCTTTATGATATCATAAAGAGGGATTAAAGCTAACCTTGAAAAAATAGTTGCAATCAAAGAAATGTCACCTCTAATAAGCATTAATGAAGTTCAATAACTTAATGGGAGAATCACAGCTCTAGGGAGGTTCATATCCTATTCGACCAAGAGATGCATGCATTCTACCAGACTTAAAGAATATAAGATAATTCAAATGGCTAGAAGAATGCCAAGCAACATTAGAAGAGTTAAAAACATTCCTCGGCACGCCCCCACTACCTAGTGGACCTAGATGCATGCATTCTATACTTACACCTATCGGTCACTGAAACCATAATGGCCTCGACACTAGTCAGAGAGGAAAGAGGAGAGTAGTTTCCCATATATTATGTCAGTAAAGGATTGAGAGGTAAAGAGCTGAGATACCTGGAGGATAGAAAAACTGGCATTTGTTGTACTCACTGCATCCACACGGCTAAGGCATTACTTCCAAGCGCATAACATCATTGTCATAACAAACTTCCCCCTGAAGAAGGTCCTACACCAAGCATAAACCTCCAATGCGATGGTGGAATAGTCCATCCAATTGGGAGAATTTGACATATAATACACTCCACTCCCGGCCTTAAAAGCACAAGTCCTAGCTGACTTTATAGCGGAGATGACGCTACCCAAGCTGATAAAAAAGTCGAACGCTCATAAATTCCAATGGAAATTGCAAATAAATGGAGCATGTGAGAGTTCAGGGCTAGGAGCAGGCATCATCCTAAAAGGTTTGAGAAGGATACAGTTGAGTTATGCAATGCATTAGATTTCCCTTGCACCAATAACATGGCCGAATACAAAGCGCTGATCACCGGGTTGAAAATAGCTATGGAAGTTAGAGTAGAAGAATTACTGATCCTCTTAGATTTGCAGTTGGTGGTAAATCAAGTAACAGGAAGATTTACAATAAAGGAACCCTCAATGAACATATACCAAGCCCTACTGAAAAGTCCGCTAGCCCAAATAGAGAAAAACAGAGGACATTGGGAAATCAAACAAATATTCCAATAAGAAATAGTGCAGTAGGCATAATCGCCAAAACAATAACTAATAATGAAACCTTACCAGAAGGAAACTTATCCGAGAAAAAATATGTCCGAGCATAAAAATAAATGAAGCTATGCCCTCATTGATTGAACTGAATCGGATGACACCCTTGATGAAGTACCTGGAAACCGACTAGCTCCCAGTTGAGCTAAAACAAGCTTTAAAAGTAACCAAACAAGCATCAAACTGTTCCCTGGATTGAGGGATACTATACCGAAGATCTAAGTCACTTCCTTGGGTGAGATGTCTAAATGAAGATGAGGCTAATTATGTGACCAGAGAAGTAAATGAGGGGTTCTACGGAGTTCACAAAGGTGGAGATGCAACTTTAAGAAAACTTCTTTTGCTCGGATATTATTGGCCCATAATGAAAAGGGATGTCCGGCACTATGTGCAAAAATGTATCCTATGCTAAAAACATAGGGTCCCCAGAAAGCCAGCCGCCGAAATGCAGACATTCAGAAGCTTGTAGCCCTTTGTTCAATGGAGAATAGATATTCTTGGACCTTTTCCACTCACTATAGGGAAAAGAAAATTCATCATTGTGACAGTATACCATTTTTGAAAATGGGTCGAGGTACAAACCCTAGCCACAATAACACTTGCTCGGGTCATCAAATTGTTCAAAATGAATTATTATTCCAATAAGGATACCAAATAGACTAGTTATAAACAACAACAAGCAATTTGATTGCTTGGCCTTTAAAAATTTCTGTGCTAACTAGAATATCTGCCTACACTTTACTTCAGTAGCGCATCCTCAAATTAATGTACAACAAAAGTCACTAACAGAACTATTTTTTTAGGGCATCAAGAAAAGGTTAGAAGAGATAGGAACCAGTTGGTCTGAAGAGTTAAATAACGTGTTATGGGCCTACCGAACCACTCTTAGAAGGTCCACCGATGAAACACCTTTCTCACTAGTCAATAGCCTAGAAGCTGTCATCCCGGTGGAGATTGGACTACCGAGTAGAAGAATACAATCTTATAATGAGGACCAAAATGTCGAATCTCTAAGGCTTGACCTGAATCTAGCTGAAGAAAGAAGAAACAAGTCTAGAGTAAGAATGACAGTCCAATAACGACAAATGGTAAAATACCACAAAGAAGAAAAGCTAAACGAAATTTCAATGTCGAAGACCAAGTATGGAAAAAGAGGGAAATCAAGACAGGTTTAGCAAGTGCCAGCAAGTTAAGCCCTAATTGGGAAGGCCCATTGGAGATCACATAGAAGTGGGGGCTGAGCACCTTCAAAATCAAGCAAGTGGCGGACCTAAGCTCCCTCGCACATGGAATACTAAAAACCTAAGGCATTACTTTGTATAAATATCTCTTATTTTGTTCAATGATCACTGTAAAAATAAAACAGAGGTATTTAAATAAAAGCCAGGTTTTTTCACCTAGCATTGCAAAACCTATAGGGACCCGAGTGTGAGCGGGAAAGCTTGGTGGCTAGGGAATAGATCATACAGGTCTTAGAATGCTAATATTTTTCCTGAGCTTTTATGTATGAAAAGAATAATTGATAAAAATGCTAGAGTCTGAGCACTCCTCATTGGAAAACAGCGCCCTTGCGACAAATGATTAGAGTACAAGCACTCCTCACACAAAAAGAAAAGAGTCTAAGCACTCAACACCAGTGCCAAACACTTGGCACAAAACAAAAGGGCCCCAAACACCCTTCAAAAAATGATAAAACAAATAAAAAATGTTAAAGGAGTCTAAGCCACTCCAAAGACCGAGCGCCTATCACAGAAAGGGTAACCCACAAAAATCTGCATTTCTTGAAGACAAAACAGCTCAGTCGAGTATAAGGGGCAAAGCCCAATGCACTTACATGAAAAATTCACTCAAATGATTAAAAAAGTATGGCCCACAAAGACACATCATTGACAAATTAACAAAATAACTTAAGCAAATCTCATGCCATAATTTATACATAATAAAAAATAAGTGAAAAAGGAGTAAAGAAACCTAACAGAGGGGAAGGGGGGGAAATCCTCGATATACACAACAAGTTTTCAAAAAATACATTCATAAAAAAGAAGAAAAAAAAGGGAGACAGAAAATCAATAACCAAGCTATTCTACTATAGGATGGTCCATCGCCCCTTTAACTGAAACAATCGATCCAGGAGTAGCACCACTGGAGCTGGCCACCAAGGTAGGATAGGAGGTTGGAGACAAATCCTAGACCTCAACAGATTCAGTGGAGGTGGCGGACCTTGAGGAAGGGCATGTACATTGTTAGTTAAAGTGATCAGATTAACAAGGGGGTCTGCAGCAGCCTCCTAACCTTCATCTAGACCTTGATAAGTATCGATATGGCTCACAAAACTCCAATCCTCATTTGAGAACTTGGCCATAAGCTCGGTAATTATCAAATCCACCTGATGAATAAGTAAGTCATTCATAAAAAGAGTAGTAGTTGTATCATCCTGCGCCTAGACTAGTTTAGAGTGCAGCTGGTGAGTTGCAACAGTCTGCTCCTCTTTCTATTTAGTAAGTGTGCTCCACCTGGGCATTAATATTAAGAATAGTCTCTATGTGATCATCCTTATCTTTAGATACCACTCAAATCTCATCCTCTAGCTCGCCTATAATTTGGTTATAGTCTAGTGCCTGATTTTACAGTCTTAGTAACCTTCACCACCTTGGCTTGCTCAGCCTTTAAGCCCACCTCTAAAGTGGCAACCGTTTCCTATAATTCCCTTATGCAGCGGCGCGTGTCATTATGAGTGCTCACCAACTATCAGATCCACAAATGAAACATTATGTAAGAATTGAAAAGAAAGAGAAACGAATCACCATCAGGAGGTCATAATCAATTTGGTTGAGGAAGGTCTCCTTCTCCATCACCTCCGGCTGCCCCATGTCAGCAAGGAAGGAGCATTAAACAGCAATAGCCCAAGCGATAAGGCTACTACCAATAGAAGCATCCTTCCCATATTTCTTCTTAAAGGAAGATTGTAACTCAAACCCTTTTTTGGACTGGGGAGAGCTAGCCTCATCCTTGGTGCCCCCATGACGTTGACCCCATTTTCGAGGCTCAGTTGTTTTGTCAGTAACAGAAGGAGCAACTGGGGGAATGACTAGTGGTGAACTCGAAGGCAAATAATTTGGATGATCAACAACTAGAATGCGTTTACGAGACACAATTATGACATCCTCTTGGTGAAGGGGGCCCGACCTATGAGAAGTGAAACCTCCCATGGACTTTGCTCGGAATGGGAGGCAATCCTCTGATCTCGATTCATAACTAATCGAGCTTAAAGTTTTTTAGACAATCTAGGAGGCATCTCTACAAGGAAAAGCAAAGTTAAATAAACATGTCAGTAGAAAGATGTCGACACCTAGAACCATACTCACCCTCGACACCCGCTCTCGCTAGCTTTCTAGGGGCTCGGGATTTGGCCCCACAGGGATGTTTGCATCAAGTAGGGGCAATAGAGGAGGAGGATTCATGGCATGCCTCTTGAGAGCTTTAAACTACCTCTCCTCAACTACAGATAAAGCCCGAGGATGCCTTTAGATGGTTGATAAGGAAGTATTTCTCTTTCCACCTCCCCTACAAAGATGAGCTCTTTTAAGAGAAGATGTTACAATCTTTTTGAGTAGATAGATGAGGATGGTCCTCAGCTCCCTCCAGACAAAGTTGAACATACATTTAGATGGTGCACATTCAGCTTAAGGCCCATTTGTGCCAAAATAGATGCACCAAGTATCATGCGGATACTGTTCAAGGCTATTTAGTTAACAGTCACCCACCACTCAGTGTAGAAAGATGAGATGATTCTCTGAAGGGGAAACATTATACTGCTTGGCAGTCTTCCTCATAGATGAGCAACGTATGGTGGTCCAAACCAGCATTTGCCCTCATAGTCATTGGGGGAACCCTTATTTTGTATTCCTTAGGGATATGGAAATGCTCATGAATATTGTCTAAGTCACGCTCGGTCAGGATACTGCTCAGTGCCCTGACCCTCATATTCTCCTGTTTAGGACAAGAAGGCTTGATCCTTATTTGCTCAGGCGATTGGTCAACGGTAGGCTCATCCCACAGACAAGGGCGAGGGGGTATAACCCTAGCTGAAGAACTTGAAACCATGCCACTACTTGGGCAAGAGTTGATCATCCCTAAAACCTCTGTCAGAATAGACCAGCCTCGCCGTCGATATCAGATTTTGAGGCCCTTGCCCTCAGGGGCCGAGTTTTCTCGTCCGATTAAGATCGACTATACCCATGACTGGAAGACTCAGAGGATTCATGCATAGGGGTGAGGACAGAGTTATTTTCATCGATTTTTTTTCAAAAGAAGTGGAAAGAATCGATTCGGAACGAGTTTGGTTGATTTTATTTAATAAAGTGATTTTCTTTTATTAAGTCCGTTTATTAACCCTAAAAAATGACGATCCTTTTTGAAAAGGGATTTGTAAAAATATCTCTTACTTTGATAAGAGTTTTAAATTTGGAGTCGCCACCCTCTTGAGGGAAAATTCTCGAATTAGTCGATTCTAAAGAATTGACTAACTCAGTTTTAAAGCAGAGATAGGATTTGGGAGTTAGGTACGATATGGGAAGGTGTTAGGTACACATATCGCTTGGTTAAACCGGCTTCTTCGCTGTCCATTAATTTTGAGGTGTAAAATTGATTTTAATGCAATTTTGAAGAAATGACAATCATGTAAATAATCTCAAGCATTTGACATAAAATAAACCATCCAAAGAAGGGGGTAAGGAGAAAAGAGTACAAACCAATCACCTAATTGTACATTCTACCCATCAATCCCTCCAAATTTCTCAATTCCCCTTAATTAATTACATAGAAGTAATAAATAGGACCCATTAAAGTCCCTCACATTTAGCCAATATACAAAACTAGAACTAAACAAATAAAGAAACATCCATCTAACACAAACATAACAAGAATATCATTCTAGAATTAAATCATACATTCAAAACCATAACACATTCATTCACCCAAATAATGCTTAAGATGATGTATGTTCATATTACAAAGTTAGCATGTAACATCCCTTCCCGGTCCACCCGTGAACCCGAATGAACCGAGTCGAGATGCTATAATCTGGTTGAACCTAAGTCCTGTCATGCTGATATCATCCTGTATGCTAAATATTATGTCATGCTGTTGCTTTATACATCATTTATATACAGACATTGATTTAATATATACAAGACATTACACTATTTTCCAAAATGAAATGGGCCCAACTATGTCCCCTTTACATGCCATAGAACCAAAATATCAAAATGAATAGTTACCCTGAAGACTGGGTCTTTAAAAGATGAACTGCTGTAGTTGTAAAGATGACTCTCTACGGTCCAGACCCAAAACCTGCGAGTTAAAACAGGTAACTCGCTGAGCAAATAAAGCTCAATGGATATCTCAACTTAATAAGAATTAAATAATTAAGCATGTAAGCACACATATCATTATACTTTTATGGTCTTACCTGGTGTTTATTATGCTGTATGAATTATGCAATTTTTATTAAACATCGTATAATTTATAAATAACACAATTTCATAACTGTATGGCTCCATAAGGTTACAGTGAAACCAAAGTGATAAGAAGGACTGTATGAAACTGGATGAATACTATATGGCTGGGCTGCTATGACCCGTATATAAATCATATCCACTCAACGGCCTATAGCCGGAGTACCAAACTGTATGGGACGCAGATCTGCTATCCTATGTCGCGACATAGCCTTATCTATGCGGTTTCTACCTAACTTCAGTGGAGCATATTATCTGTATTATTCATAAAATGCATAAACCATACTGTTTATCTGTATGCTGTCTCATTCTATATGTCGCTAACCTGTTTCATGCTTTACAAGGATTTCATAGACAACTACAAATAATATCAAATGAGTAATAATGCAAACAATTGATAACTTGTAAAGGAACTTGCATGAAATTAATTTAACTGTTGCACCCGCGATGCAACTCTTACTAATCTTTATGTATCTTAATTTAGAACATTCGGATTAAGGAAATTTTTAATTTTAATTTAAGTACTAATCTTAGGCTGAATGAATCTATGTATGCATTCCAACAGCATTTCTAATGTGCTAGGGCAACCTGTACATGTTTCACAAATTCTAGCATAACTCTTTCTTCTTAAGTCCAATTTAGGTCATTCTAAAGTCTATGGTTAGCTAACACATTAGGGTACAAATATGTCTTCTATCACCTCTTTGAAATATGTTGGTAAAGTAGTCAAATATTGAATTAAAATAGCAACTTTTAGTCTGCACAGCTGTTGGTTTCCAGCCTGCACAGTTTGTACCATTTTGGCCATATCTCTCAATTTGTTAGGACAATTTAAGTGATTCTAAATTCTATGGTTAGCTAACACATTAAGGTACAAATATGTCTTCTAACACCTCTCTGAAATATGTTGGTAAAGTAGTCAAATATTGAATTAAAGTAGCAACTTCCAGTCTGCTCAGCTGTTGGTTTCAAGCCTGCACAGTTTGTACCATTTTGATCATATCTCTCAATTTATAAGGCCAATTTAGGTGATTCTAAATTCTATGGTTAGCTAACACATTAGGGTACAAATATTTCTTCTAACACCTCTTTGAAATATGTTGGCAAAGTAGTCAAATATTGAGCTAAAGTAGCACCTTCCAGTCTGCCCAGATTTTGATTTCCAGCCTGCACAGTTTGTACTATTTTGGGCATATCTTTCAGTTTATAAGTCCAATTTAGGTGATTCCAAAGCTCATAGACAGCTAAAACATAAAGGAACAAATAACTCTTCTATACCACTTCCTAATTCCATCATTAAATAGGTTCAAAGTCTAGTTGAAGTTACTGGTCAGTTTTCCAACAAGCCTGTTACAGCATGAAATCAATATCCAATTCATTTATTCAATGCATCCCATGCATAATCAACCTTCTCAAACCTATTACTCAACATTCAGCAATATATCTTATCACTATCATCCCACTACACATATTCTCATGCAAGAAAATTTGTTAAACTAAAAGAGATATCAAACCTTTAACCAAAAAGCTTTAAACCTTCTTCTTAGCTTCCTTTTTCTTCTCACTTTGAGCTCACCTCTCCTATACATAATAACATCTTATTAATCATCCAAAATCTCCCTATGCAAAATTATGCAATTCAAGAAATTCAACTTACTTGGATAGAGATATAGGTTGAATTTGATGTTTGAAAGGTTGAATATTAAGATAGAAAATGGAGGAAGATTAAGGAGAAGATGGAGAAGGTAAAGTGAAGGAAGAAGACAAAGGAGAAGATGGAGAAGGTAAAATGAATGGAATTTTCGGGTAACCTCCAAATATATCTTCTAGTTTGTTACAAAATTACCAAATAGTACCTAAAATTTTCAATATTTAACCATTTAATACCTAAAATTTATACTTTATTTCAATTAGGTCCTAATCCTTATACTTTTATTGCAATTGAGTCTACATCTTTATGTTTCATTCAATTAAGTCCAAGTCTTTGATTTATTTAATTTTTATGGCTTGAATAGGATTCTGGTTCGTTCCGACTCAACTCGACTCGCTAAATGAAACGACTCGATTCAGTAGGATGTCACATAGTAGATCATGGGTTAGTGCAAAAATAATCATAAGACAATAAATAAAAGGACATGAATTTGAAGGACAGAAAATTAAAATTGCATGAGAGTAAAGAACATTAATTTAAAAGGTAATAATTTAAAGATTTGAGCAAGATTAGAGTTCATGGTCTTGATGTTCATCATGAATGATGAATAAATACACCAATCACTACTCAAAACCTTGCTTATTGATGTTTATTATATCCATTTATGGAAAAACTGCATCACAGACCAATTAAGGTTGCAGCTTTGCCACTGGCTATCCAAATTGGGACAGATTTATTGACTATTAGTATTCTGGACCTTTGAATTGAAGTGTCTGGCACCACAAGGGTAAGTGACCTTGTGCCACAAAGGTGTGGCGTGTGCCACAAAGGTGTGGCGTGTGCCACAAAGGTGTGGCGTACGCCACACGTAGTGGCACTAGGCCCTTCCTTGATTAGGAAGGTCACATAGTATCAGGAAGATCACAAAAAAGGAATAGAGCAACTGGGGGCAAACTGTGGTGAAGTGGCGCACGCCACACGTAGTGGCTTACACCACTACGGCTATTAGTGCGCCATAGAGGCACAGAAGGCTCCTTTATTTGATCCTGGGTTTCCTTCATAACCAGGTTCAAAGATGGTGTTTAAACACCAAAAGAAAAAGGAAAAAAAGATGAAGGAACGAAGTAAAGGCCCTCAGGTATTATCTTTTTGGAGATTTCCTCAGTTTTTTGTAAGAATGGATAAAGAGACCCAAAGGTTGAGTTCTAGATCCAAAAATCTAAGTTTCAGGTTAAACGAATGTGTTTCTGGGATTTCCAATGGATCCTTAGGGGTTTTGATGATTGAAAATGAACAAATCACAACTTAGATCAAAGAAAAACATAAGTTTTCTTTGATTTATAAGTTGAGTTTTGAAAATGCAATAATTTCCCTAAGTATCCAAAAAAATCTTCCTTTTACACATTCCCAAATGGCCTATTTATATGAAAATGGGGTATGTGGCCCTATTTTAGGGCTTACATGGAAAAATGCCACTGGTGGGCCTCAAAATAAGGCTGGGATCATTTTTATCAAATTGGACAGAGTGGTATGCAAAATGAGATGGTGCACTGGGAAGCGTGTTGGTTGGGCCAGACGCGCTTCTCGAGTTCGATTTCATTGTGAAACACTTGGTAACCCGAAAAAGTAAAAGCGATTAAAAGACGAGTATTACCTTAACCACAAACTATTGGTCTGAAAATCGGGACGATCGGGAATCCTGATCCAAACTTATGTGAAAAATAATTTATCATTACTGAGACTTTAGGAGCAAATTTGAGCGGCTACGAGGGGCTAACGACTAGAACTCATCATATAGGAGAAGGGAAAGAAACAGCAGAAAGAAAACACAGATTTGCTTAAAATTTACATGGAGCAAATAAAGAATCAGCTGTCGAGATAAAGCAAGCAGAAAGAATCACAAAAGTCCCAAAAATGGAAGAAAGCAACCTTTATATAATGAAGATTTGCATTAGGAATCGTTGCTGGAAACTGAAAAGCCTCGATAGTTGAAGAGTCCCTTATTTGAAATTCAAAAAATCGCCATTGATGGGACAATTAGAACATATCAATCGCCCTAAAACAACTAACGTCTCCACAAGTGGGCCTGGACCAATTACAAGGTTAATGGACCAGAAACGGGCCTAGATGCCTCTAAAGCCCACTATACACAGCGGATAAGGGCCGTCACTCCTTTCAAGGTCAAGTGGTAACTTATCCACAAGCCAATGCTCGGTGCGAGAGGGATTCAGATAAGCCGAGCATGCATGTTGGAAAAATTGTTGCATCGTTTAAAGGCTCTAGTAGATTGATTGCTAGGGTCAATTCTTTAAGCTCGACATCAACATCGAAAATTTGCGAAAGCTCGACTGAAAAGGAGCCCTACCAAGCAGTCATAAGAGAAGACCATCTCTAACATAAATGTCTTTGGACCTTGTGGGAGGACATCTGGTAGACATCCATATTGTTTGGACATTAGAGAATCAGTATACAGATAAAGGACCAAAACTGCAAATATGTAGATTTAGGCTTGATATTAGGAAATAGTGCTCCTAATATGTCTCTCTCAAATCCCTCATGTAACCAACATTATTTGATACTCTGTATATAAGATCAAAGCCCTCTCCAGTGAAAGGGTTAATGAGTATTACATTTCATTCTATTACTTATATACTCTGTATATAATATCTATTAGCAATCTTCTTATCACTGTGAATACAATATTTTGCGATTGTCAATACAACTTAATACCACAATGTAAAGAAGATTGAATAACTAAAAGATATGTATTATTATCATTATTATTTCATTCTATTACTTATAAAAAGAAAGAATTAGGCATATACTCAATTCAATAAACGGTTCAAAAATAATAGTAATGTTAACTAGAAGAGATGGGTTTGAGCCGATCTGATTTTGGCAAACCGTGGTTTATACATATTATTTTTTTGAAAAAAGAAACTTCCATGCGATTTTGGTTTCAATTTTAATTTTGGTCTTGATTTCAATTTTGTATATTTTTTTCAAAGTTTGAAAATTAATCCGAATTAGCTTTTCATATTTGATTAAGACTTGATAATTATAATTGAATAATTAATCAAAATTTCATTTTCATATTATATTAAGAATTCGAAATTGAATAATTAATTAAAATTATCTTTTCAATTTTTGACTTTGTATAAACCAATCAAAATTAATTTTTTTTTGTATTTGATTATTTGTTCAAACTAAATTTGAATAAATTTATGCTTGTATATTTAATTAATTATCAAAATTGAATATCACTTGAGGTGCATTTTTCCCTCTTCTGAAATCTGAATCAGTCATTGGACCGATAATTCCGGTTCAATTTGTAAAACAGTTGGTTCTAAATCAAATTTGATCCATTAAAAATATAGTTTGGTTGCGATCCGAAATAGACCAATGCCAAGGGCAAGTGCAATATATACCATATACAGGAATTACTCCTAAAATATAGCTTTATCATTGAGATAAAAAAAAATCATGAGTTATAAACTATAATTAATTTGTTTAGTAATTTATTAACTACCTCATTTGTTCCCTTTCAAAAAAAAAACAAAAAAAAGAAAGAAAAACTACCTCATTTGTTCAGAGCAGCAATTGTTTTTTTTATCAAAGCTTGAGTACGCTAAAGGCACTCACTATAATATCCTCCTTTTATTGTTTTAAACATCAAGAATTCAAAAATTTTTAGATAGTAACTTCAAATGAAACGTAATGTAATAATTGTAATATAATGTAATTAAATAGATTTTAGGATAAATATTGAGTATACAAGACAAATGTCTTATACTAGAACCTACATCTAGTATAGACTAAATTTTCCACGTATAAATTTGGACTACATATAAAATAATTTAGAGGCAACACAATAATTGGGGAACTCAAAGCAATTTAATTGAGAATATATTGTAAATATTTTGTATTTTTTTTTTCTAAAAAATCGAATACTTATATATTATTTATATCAAACTGAAGAACATCATCAATTAAAGATATATAGACAGTACTCCACTCCAATGAATCAATCATAGAAATAGATGCCCGAATTAATCATTTTATAGTTTATTTGATACAACTCGCAAGCAGCATATGATCACATTATTTACTCGTGGGAGAATTACAAACGGTGAAAAAGATATTTTCTTTGAATTTCAATTCAGAACCTCAAAAGAGTTAAAAGACAAAATAAAAAGTATATATGGTCACACCACTCTTAGGCCTTTTTGAGGAACTCCATAACATAGGTATTAAAGGCAGAACACAGTACTTGGAAGCCTTGAAACCCAGCTCCTTTAGCTAATGCCTCAAATTCCTTTTCATTTCTCTCTTTCCCACCTGGGTTGTGAGCCAACATTATGCAGTCAATGTGGATGACTGATTTTGTGGCAAGGCTGGTGTCTGGGGCTACTGGAAGAATGCATTCTGCCACAATTACTTTTCCATTTGCCGGTAACGCATTGTAACAATTCTTCAAGAATTTTAAGCAATGTTCGTCGCTCCAGTCGTGGCATATCCACTGTGGAATTAGGATATACGAGTAAGTTAAAGTAAATCAGCCTCTCGAAGATACCAGTATCACAAAAGACTCAATTCTAAACAATACAGATTAAAACATCAATTATTGAAGAAACAGTGACAGCTCTAGTTATAGTAATATTGATTATTTAGTTGGTGTTAGGAACATTTGCAATTTCAGCCTGGAGTTTTTAAGTTAGAGATAGTAATCGTGACATTCTCACAGTTATTCCATATATTTTGATATTGAAAATCAAGTTTTTGAGATTAAAATTGATCATATATATATATATATATATATATATATATATATATAACCTAATCATTAAGATTATTATATATAATTATTATTACCAAATCAAGATCAGGATATCAGGCTAATGTGTTTTATTTATATTTTTGCACTTTGTGGCTGCGATGTGTAGTATATATTGTTTCACTGTTTCAACTACTGTATGTACTGTATGTCAAATGGTTCCAAATTGCATTTTTCCACTTTTAGATATTCTAACTTAGCCGCCACAAAAGGCTCGCGTCATTTACTATCTAGTAAAAATGAATTCAAAATATATAATTCATAGTTCATTTGTAATTTTCATATTTACTATTTTGACTTAAAAAAATATGTAATTTAAGTTCCGTTTGTTTCTATAAAATAACTTGTAGGAAAATATTTTCTAAAATTTTTTGTTCTTTGGGACACTCAGTAAAATAAATCAACGAAAAATATTTTTTTAGTCAAAGGAAAATTAAGTCATTTTCTAAGGAAAATAACTTCCAATTTTCGAGAGATTAAAATATTTTCCGGATATTGAAAATCTTATAGATCCATATTTTTTTAATTTATTAATCACCGTAGTCCATCAATCACCATTTATCACCGACCACCACCACTAGCTATCACCACCATCCATCGGCGGTCATCACCACCGGCCATCACCACCGGCCACCGGCGACTTTCATAATATATATATATATATATATATATATATATATATATATATATATATATATATATATATATATATATATATATATATATATATATTTTGCATTCTTCTCATATTTAACAATAAATTTGTAAATTGTAAACTTTCTATTATTATTATTAATTTTTATGTCTTATGAAATAAAAACTTTAATATTTTTAACTAATTCTCAATATTTTTATGGGCTTTCAACTTGAATTTCATACAATTATGTTTGCAATAAATTTAAAATTGAGAATTTATTTGCTTTTATTTTATAAAGTACCTTGAAATAATAATTTTATGAAAATAAATAATAAAATAGAAGGATAGAAAGAAACCCATTGTTTTTGTCATAAAATTTTGAGCGGTTTAATTTTGTAGAATTCATTTGCAAATTCTACATATTTTAATAAAATTTAAAATTTTTCATTCCAAACACAAATTTGAATTTGCAAATAATTTTAATTTGCAAAACATTTTATGAAATTCATTTGTTCAAAACAACATTAACATTAGCGATATATATATATATATATATATATATCAAGATTAGGCATCACCAAAGAAAACTAGATTTGAGAACTTACCTTCATGAAGATGGCATCTGCTTTAGGAACACTAACAAACATATCTCCACCAACATGCTCCACACCTACAACAAACATCCAGCTCAACATCAAAATCAACAAAATCTCATAATCAATAAGCAATTTGTAATATCTAATCCACAGACAATTCCAAATATCTTAAAAAAAAAGTTGTTGTTCGCCATTGTACCCAAAACACCTGTAACTAGGAATTTGAAACGCAGATACCAAATACTAATTGAAGCGCAAAAGCATTATGAGATAACGTGAATATATACCGGGGTAAGACGGGGCATCCTGAATTACATGGGGCAGATCGAAGTTAATACCCTTTAGGGAAGGGTATTTGGAGACGATCATGTTAATCACAGCTCCAGTTCCGCCACCCACATCCACCAAAGATGTGAGGCCCTCAAAGCCTTTATAGGTTTCAAGAATTTTCTTCATGGTAATGGTGGAATGGTCAGACATTCCCTTATTGAAAACCGTATTGAATCTTGGATCTGTGCCATGGTATTCAAATGCAGTCATTCCATAGGCCTTGTTAAATGGAATTCCTCCTTCAAGAACTGCTTCTTTCAAATGATACCTACATTTAAAATTAATCCAAAATTTAGTAAAAGAAAGAACTGATTAATTATACTCTTGGTTTACTTTTTTCTCAGAAGAATATGTTGTTTTTACTTTGTGAAATGTAATAGACACAAGTATTTTTTATTTTAAAAAATATTATTAAAATTTGACCTATTCGGCTTGACATTTCCTTCATATATTAAAACCCAGTCCCGATGCCTGTGTGAATGGTGGTGGCCCTCAAGTGTCAAGCGTGGGGTCCAGCATTCTAACCCCATTAAGATTGTCGCCAAAGGTGGGACCTAGGAAGTTTGTGGTGGTGAATTTGTTGGGAAATCAAAACTACTGGAGCATGCCCTTTAAATTAAGAGATTAACTTGCCACTAGATCTATGAAAGCACCTATAAATTAAATTAATAAAAAATAAATTTTTTTTTCAAAATAAAAATATTTTTGTCCTTATACTTAAAAAAAAACAGAAATAGTTTTAAAAAATTTTTCTCTTCATTAATTTGTCTATAAATGATGTAATAGATTGAGTGTAAGTGAGTCTTATGGCGAAAATTATAATGAGATGGATGCAGTAATTATTTTTATAAAAAATAGAGAATTTTAGAGTAATTGAAAAGAACATCTCAACTGTAATTGTTAAAATATTCATTTCAAGATTCAAATCAGATTTGATTGACTATCATTTGGAGACTTTTGTGGTGAAAATTTTAATGTGAAATTCACCGATTCCACCAAACTTGTAAAAGGTAAACTTTATGGAATATATTATTGTTTGATCCAAAAATAAAATTGATGAATTTCAAAGCAATTTTTGAAATAAAATTAAATTTATCACTAATAAAAAATGATGAAATCAAGGCTCTAATGGATTTTATTAATTTATTTATTGTTTATTTTTTAACTAAATAAAAAATCCGATAAATCATAAAATATTTAAATTTCGTCAATGAAATTTCATCGGTCCAAAATAATCTTTAAAAGTCAATTGATGTATTTGTTTGATTATTATATAATATGAAACTCGTTTCCAATAAATTTAATGGATATACGGTAGGAATTAATTAAAAATTTATATACTTGAATATTTTGAAATTAAAATGAGCTATAAATTCATTCTAAAATATAATTATTAAGAAAAATATAGAAAAATGTAATAAATAAATTTCCTAATTTAAATGAAGACTATTAATATAAATAAATTTTATAATATTTTAAAATCTATATTAATATAAATAAAATATTCACTATACACATTTAAAAGTTAAATTTTAATAACAACTAAATATAATTTTATACTAAAAAGTGAATCGTATTAACCAATTAAAAAATAAAAAGCTGATATTATTATAATTATGAGAAAACATGATCCAGTTTTCTCTTGGTCTAAAGAAATATGCCAGGTTTATTGTCAAACGGCTGAAGAAGCAGATGGAAGAAATCTACCGCTGAGGGATTTTCTAAGGTGACTTGAAGTAAATTGAACTCACCAAAATTTAACAAAAAGATAGAAATTTTTTTGTTAATATTTTATAAGATATCACACTTTTATAAAATGTGATATAACTATGAGTTTTCATCTCCTCATGCTGTCCTCACCCCGTAAAAAGTAAAAATTTTTTTCCTACATAGCAAAGTGTATTTTTCGGAGATTTAATTTATATTTTCATTTTTATGAAAATTAAAATAGCTTAACATCTTTTTAGTTACAATATATTTTTATTAATATTTCGTAAAACACATCACTATTTTAAATTGATTTTTTTTTTAAAAAAAATTAATGATTAAGCATACTTTTATATAAAGTGAATTTGTTCTGAAAATTTAGATGACTTTGAACTTACTCCACATATGCAAACAAACAGGAATGGACACAACCGAATGGACGTAATGGCCGTAATGGACAGACAAACTTCTGGCACTAGTTATTGTCAAAGTATAAAAAGCAAAGAAGCTTAGAGAAGATGCAAAAAATGACAAATTAAGATATTTGGACTTTTCTTTGTTGAGTTTTTTTTTCTTCTTAAAAGTAAATAAAATTAATAAAAGAACCAAAATTGCAATAAAATTTGCTATCTTAAAATTTTTATGTAATTACTAAAAAAAAAAAAATCGTGTAAGATTCACATAATTAGTGACATTTGTTTTTAATAGTGTTCAAACCCCTAATTTCTTATATTATTAGCTAATTTGACCAAGTCTTTTTTACTTAAGAACATTTTCTTTAGAATCATGGTATGAATAAGAACATTTTCTTTTTATTTTTTGAAAAGTATAAATTTTTTTTCTCATTTTATAAAATCTTTTAATCCTAATATCAAGATGCTTTGTGGGTAATATCTTAGAGTTAAACTGAAAATAGAACAGTAGAGAATAGTACCAGCTTTCCATGAGTACTTTATCTTGGTTCATGAGGCAAAGAGGGGCAATAGAGACACCGTCCTCATTCTTGGTCAAGAATTTGCAGACAGGAGCTAGACCGTAAAGCTTCTCGACTTTCCCATCAGGAAGAGTTCTTAAAGAATAGGTAAGAATAGAGTAGCTGGCCAGCAGCCGCAATATACGGTCCAAAACGACGGGTGCGTCTGGGTTCTTGGTCGGAAGCTGAGAAGCGATGTCGTATGGAGACAAGAACGCACCAGGACCAGCTTTACCGATGATTTCAAGTAAATCGAGCTCAATGGCTGATTTTAGAACCATAGGTAATACCGAAGCACTCGCTAATTGCATAGCAAAGAGATTTGCTTCCTCATCGGATACCTGAGTTGGAGTCATCTGAGTTTCAGCTATTGAACCCATTTCCAACCTGATTTTTCTTTAATTTTCTGCTTTCTTGAGAAATAAAGTGTAGAAATTAATACCTAAGAGAAATGGTTGGAGAAGAGTAAAGGGAATAAGCTTTCGATATATGGGAATTTGGCTGCTAACTTGGGTTTATATATATGTGGAATGGATCTCAACCACTTTGATTTGGTCTTTCCACTAAAACACGAACAACCTACTACCATATAATCAATCCTTCACCAATTTTTTATTACTCTCTTATGCCGTCGAAATTGGACTTTTTTCACCGGAAGCAATTTGTGAATTACTATACTTACTAACTACACTAAGTAAATTTCCAGATAAATGGAGGAGTCACAAATGGTCTCACTTAAAATCCATTTGCCTAGACAGAATTTACCTAAAAGTAATTAATTAGACAATAACCACTAAAAATATTTTTGCCCAACAATAGCTATTAAATAAATAAAGACAAAAGCAATAAATAAAAGAGAACATCAAAATTTAACGAGATTCGGCCAATTTTGCCTACGTCTTCGGACACTACCAAATTTATATTTCACTAAAGAAATATACAAATTGAGAGAGGAGAGAAACTTGTCTAACCCACTTAAGAATTGGAAGACAAGTTTTGGAATGAATAAAACTTAAGGAGGTAGGCTCCTTTTATAGGCAAAGGGTTCACTATTCCCTTCCTAAATTTCCAATGTGGGAATTTTAAGCCACAAACCAACAATCTCCACCTTGGCGAAAAATTCCACCAATACAAATTTCTGCTCTCTCTTATAAAGTTGTAATGTCTACAAATGTGCTTGGCAGTGCCAAGCTTCAATTTTTAACAATATTGATCAAGTCCAAACAGTATTTGAACTTGACAGCTGTCACCACTTTCGTCAACATATCAGCAGGATTTTCAGCAGTCTGAATCTTCTGGAGTTGAACTTGTCCTTCCTCTAGAATTTCTCTGACAAAATGAAATCGAATGTCGATATGCTTCGTCCTTGCATGATAAACTTGGTTCTTTGCCAAGTGAATAGCACTTTGACTATTGCAATGTACAACAATGTTGTTTTGCCTAATTCCCAATTCATCAAGCAATCCTTGAAGCCAAATTGCCTCCTTAACAGTCTCTGTAACTGCCATGTACTTTGCCTCTGTTGTAGACAAAGCCACTATTGACTGTAAAGTAGACTTCCAACTAACTGGTGCTTTTGCAAGAGTAAACACATAACCAGTAGTTGATCGACGTTTATCCAAATCACCGACATAATCAGAATCACAGTATCCGACTATGCGTTGACCACTATTCTTATATTGCTCAAAAATCAATCCAACATCCACGGTGTTCTGAAGGTACCGCAGAATCCATTTCACAGCTTGCCAATGCTCCTTGCCAGGATCATGCATGTATCTGCTCACAACTCCAACTGCCTGTGAAATGTCAGGTCTTGTACACACCATAGCATACATCAAGCTACCTACAGCATTTGCATAGGGAACTCTTGACATGTATTCTCGTTTTGCATTATTTTTTGGCGACTGAGCTGCACTGAGTTTGAAATGAGGAGCAAGAGGTGTACTAACAGGCTTGGTTTTATCATCCATACCAAAACGCTTTAGTATCTTTTTCAGATATTTCTTCTGATTTAGACAAAGTCTCCCCAATTTCCTATCTCTAGTAATTTCCATGCCGAGAATCCCTTTTGCTTCGCCCAGATCTTTCATTTCAAATTCTTGATTCAACTGATTCTTCAAATTCTCAATTTCTTGTTTATTCTTTGAAGCTATTAGCATATCATCAACATACAAAAGTAGATAAATGAAAGAGCCATCTTGTAGCTTGCGCAAATACACACAATGATCGTATTTGCTTCTTGTGTACTTTTGCCTTTGCATAAACTTATCAAATCACTTGTACCACTGCCTCGGAGATTGCTTCAATCCATAAAGCGATTTTTCAAGTTTACATACCATATTTTCCTTTCCAGCAACTTTGAATCCTTCTAGCCGAGTCATATAGATTTCCTCTTCCAGATCTCCATGTAAAAACGCAGTTTTTACATCCAATTGAACTAGTTCCAAATCAAATTGTGCTACCAAGGCTAACAAAATCCGAATGGAGGAATGTTTTACAACTGGAGAAAACAATTCATTATAATCAATTCCCTTCGTCTGAGCGTAGCCTTTAGCTACCAACCTTGCCTTATAGTGAACACTGTCTCTGTCAGGAAATCCTTCTTTCTTTGCATATACCCATTTGCATCCTATTGCCTTCTTTCCCTTTGGTGGATCAACTAAGTTCCACGTCTGATTCTTATAAAGGGACTTCATTTCATCTTCCATAGCTTTTCTCCACTTTACTTCTTCTAAACTTTTGACAACTTCATTGAAAGTGGATGGAATGCTATCATCTGCAATTGGAGATGCATAGGCCACCATATCATCAAAACGAGCAGGCTTTCTTATAACTCTCCTTGGCCTATCAAGTGCAATTGACTCAAGTTGCTGTGGAGGTTCTTGGAGTTGAACCTCGTCTTCATCTGAATCTCCTTCTACCTCAGGAGTTTCTGCAGGTTCGGTACTTGCCACTGAGATTTTTCTATCAAACTCCACCTGTTTGGGAGTATCCTCCACCTGTTGTGGAGTACCATCTGACTGCTCTACTGTCACCTTTTTTAACATGGTAGATTCATCAAAAGTGACATCTCTACTAAAGATTATTTTCTTTGATTCTGTGCACCATAGTCGATAGCCTTTAACACCGGTGCTTATCCCCATGAAAATGGCTTTCTTAGCTCTTGGATCCAGCTTCGATTCCTTAACATGATAGTATGCAGTGGAACCAAATACACGTAAGGAATCATAATCATTAGCAGGTTCTCCACACCATACCTCTATAGGTGTTTTGCCACCAATAGCAGTTGATGGTAATCGATTAATGAGATGGCATGCATATGACAAAGCCTCAGCCCAAAATTTCTTGTCTAACCCAGCATTAGACAACATACACCGAACTTTCTCCAGCAACGTTCGGTTCATGCATTCTGCCACCCCATTCTGCTGTGGTGTATTTCTAACTGTGAAGTGTCGAACAATGCCTTCATCTGCGCAGATTTTATCAAAAGCATCATTTTTATACTCTCCTCCATTATCTGTTCGGAGACATTTGATGCGTCTGTCAGTCTGAGTTTCCACCAATTTTTTCCATTTAAGAAAAAATTTAAGCACTTCATCTTTTGACTTCAAGGTATACACCCAAACCCTTCGAGAGAAATCATCAACAAAGGTCACATAATAGTGTTTACCACTCAAAGAAGCTGTTGTAGAGGGTCCCCATACATCAGAGTGAACATAGTCCAAAATACCCTTGGTATTATGGATTCCGGTGCCAAATTTCACTCTTGTCTGCTTTCCTTTGGTGCAATGCTCACAGAAGTCCAACTTGCAGGTTTTGACATTTTTTAATAATCCCTGATCTGACAATCTTTTCAAGGATTTTTCACCTGCATGTCCCAAATGCCTATGCCACAATCTGGTTGTTTCCAATTCTTTGTCATCACTAGAAACAACTGTTGCTGTCGATCCAATAATTGTATTACCCTGATAGTAATACAAATTATTCCTTCTCCGAAATCCTTTCATCACCACAAGTGCACCAGAGATGACTTTCATCACTCCATCTTTCGCAATTACAGTGAGTCCTTTTGATTCTAGGACTCCCACTAAAATGAGATTCTTTGTCAAACTCGGTACATATCGAACATCAGTCAGGATCCTGATTGACCCATCATGATTCTTCAAACGGATTGAACCAATTCCTTTTGTGAAGCAAGGAACATTATTTGTTGTATAGACAACTTCATTTTCAAGTTCTTTAAAGTCAAAAAACCAATCCCAGTGGGGACTCATATGATGACTGCATGTAGAGTCTAGCAGCCATACCTCACCAGAACTTGTTAAATTTGCTGATGAATTGTCTATAGATGCCATGATAACTAATGAGAAGTCTGAGTCTTCATCATCACACTCAGCTATGTTTGAATCAATAGCAGCTTTGCCTTTGGCTTTCAGCTTTGGACAATCTTTCTTCCAGTGACCTTTCTCACGACAAAAGGCACACTCATCTTTTTTAACTCAGGCTTTTGAACGGGATCTACTTTTCTTTCCCCCTTTCTTTTGGCTTCGTGATCGACCTCTAACCACCAGAGCTTCTACTTCAGTTGCCTTTTCCTTCTTTTCTATCTTTCTCAGTTCATGGCTGTAAAGATCAGCACAAACTTCACTGAAAGTCACATCTTTATTCCCATAAATTAGAGTCGTTGTAAGATGCTCAAATTCATCAGCAAGAGATGCTAGCAACAACACTGCCAAATCTTCGTCTCCAAATATCACATCCAAATTAAACAAATCACTCACCAATTGATTAAATTTTGTGATGTGTTCATTCATAGTGGTACCAGGAACATAATCAAAGCGATACAATTTCTTCTTCATGAAGAGTTTATACTGATTGTTTTTCTTCAAAAATTTCTCCTCCAATGCCTTCCACAATTTGTTTGCAGAAGTTTCTTTTGAGAAAGCATATTTTTGCTCTATAGAAAGACACGACCGAATTGTACCACATGCCAAACGATTGATGGTCTTCCATTCACTCTCCTCCATCTCGTTTAGTTTCTCTTTTTCAATAGCAACATCTAGACCTTGCTGAAAGAGAGCGTCTAGAACTTCACTTTGCCATATGCCGAAATGACCGGTGCCATCGAAAATCTCCACTGTAAATCTTGCATTTGATACAACATTTCTTACGAAGGTTGATGCTGTAGCAGGTGTGGTATTTTTCTTTCCGTCTGTCATTTCTGCTTTAAATATTTAATAGATATAAAATCAATTTTCAAAATGCGGAACACAACCAACGAACCTTTTTTATGTGGCAGATCAGACTATGCTGCAACCACAGTGAATACTTAATAACCTTTGCTCTGATACCAATTGTTGTGGAAATTGGGCTTTTTCCACCAAAAGCAATTTGTGAATTACTGTACTTACTAACTACACTAAGTAAATTCCCAGATAAGTGGAGGAGTCAAAAATGGTCTCACTTAAAATCCACTTGCCTAGACAGAATTTACCTAAAAGTAATTAATTAGACAATAACCACCAAAAATATTTTTGCCCAACAATAGCTATTAAATAAATAAAGACAAAAGCAATAAATAAAAGAGAACACCAAAATTTAATGAGGTTCGGCCAATTTTGCGTACGTCCTCGGACACTACCAAATTTATATTTCACTAAAGAAATATACAAATTGAGAGAGGAGAGAAAGTTGTCTAACCCACTTAAGAATTGAAAGACAAGTTTTGGAATGAATAAAACTTAAGGAGGTAGGCTCCTTTTATAGGCAAAGGGTTCACTATTCCCTTCCTAAATTTCCAATGTGGGAATTTTAAGCCACAAACCAACATCTTATTCTTTTATGCAGATAAGGTTTCCATTTTAAATTCCACTTAGTCAGACAAAATTAGGGGTGTTCAAACTTTAAAACATCACGCCAAACCGATTTAATTTGGTTTTTGGTTCGAATACGGATTTTATTTTGAAAAAATTCTGGTACCTCAATTCGGCTCGATTCTAGAAAAATGCAATGCGTTATTGTTTTGGGTGGCTTTGGTTATATTTTATTGCGCAAAACAGTTTTCTATTTTTTTTAAGAAAATGATTTTCTTAGAAAATAAAAATAAAAATCAAAAAATGAAAAATGTGTTCACTTAGTAACAATAAAAAATTATATTTTAATTGAATTTCATAAATATTATTTATAATTTTCATAATTAAAAGTAATAACAATAAAGAATTATATTTTAATTTAACTTCACAAATATTATTTATAACTTTCATAATTAAAAGAAATAAAATATTATAAAATAAATTTAAAAATTTTTTACGCTAAAGTTTTTGAATTTTTATTATTAATTATTTATAAAAATAATATCATTTTGTAAATTTTTTTAAAAAATAAAGAATACAATATATTATTTGTAATAATAAAATTAAGTATTTATTAAAGCATAATATAAATTTTTATGTTATTTAAATATTTTATTTTTCAATAAAAATATTTTATAGAAAAATTATAATTTTAATTATGAAAATGTCATTTTTAAAAAATGAAAAACAGTTGAAAAACATGTCTTTTGTTTTAAAGGAAAATTTTGGAAAATAACTTAAAGTTGTTTTCCAATTAGTTAAATTTTAGAAAACTGTTTTCTAGTTTTCCAAATACAAAATTGACTGATTTGAGTACAAAACTTTTTTTTCCAGTTTTCATGAAAAAATTTTCTAGAAAATTACTCCAATTTTTTATAAGTGAACACACCCTATATCTTTCATTTCTTTAACCTAAATCATCTCTATTTCTTATTCTCTGTGCTACCTCCCTCTTCCCCATTTTTTTTTCACTTTGCTTTCCTCATCTCATGACCTCTCTCCCTTCACGATCGCCTTTTCCAGCCAAAAGCTTCACTATTTGGTCTTCTGCTGTTATTATCTTTTTAAGTTTTGCTTCAAAACAACCAAATTGAAGAAAGAAGAAAAACTGGTTCAAGGATTCAAGATTGCTCAGTTTTTATCCAATTTGGAAATTGATCACAACATGGCTAAAACAAAAAAGTGGCCAACAAAGTTTAAATATTGCATTAAATGTAATTGAGTTATCAATATACAACTGGATTACTTGTCTCTCCTTATTTTTAGCGAAATTGTACATAGTTTCAGGTTTTGTGCTTTGTTTATTGTTGCACTATCTGTATCTAAATCTTCTAACCGTGACACACTTTTGTTATATGACTATATATTCCTCTTGAGCATATCATCGTGTTTAAACATATCATCGTGTTTAAGTAAGATAAAAAAACATGCATATTGTAACGTACATTCCATTACTTAAGAATAGAAAAGTTATTATGCATCTTGTTTGATATTATATGAGCATATTATCACAAACTACTTGTGTAAAAATACGATAAAATAATGAGCATGTGTTATATAAGTCGGGTACTAATGATTTCTTAACAAAATTTTTTGAATGCTACCTCTCCAAATGTCAGCACTATACTGAAAGAAAAATTACCCCTATAAAATTTCTCCATTTTCAGAATTACGGATTTCAGTTTCAAAACCCTCAACTGCTTGTGCCTCCCAAAAATTCTACAAACTAACCTTTTTGAAATGTAGAATGTGTTCGCAACTTTCTTAATAAAGCGGGAAGTTAGCACCCTTTCTTATATTTCAGATAGAAACTTATTTTTATTAAATTTCTTGTTTCTTATGTATTTTTTTTTCCTTTCATACCAACAATCATGCTAGAAGGACATTGTGTGTAGTCAAGCTCTTCATCATGATTCAGTAATTGTGTCTTTTCTTCTACATGTAAATCGATAATTTCCAATGGACAAGCAGCTAGACTGAGCTCATTTTCTGAATTTGTGAGCGAATCAGGAGGTTGTATATTTATATCAAACGTATGTGACATGGTTGTAGGAACTTTTGATTTTTTGCTATAGCTTGTCTATAAATTCTTGTATGTGAGCTGATGTTAATTTATATGTGGCCATTTGGGAAGAATTTGAGGAGACAATTGATACTATAAAAAATTTTAGCTCCAAAATGAAATTTGCACATACTTTCTTTACAAAATGTATACATTTTTTAGGAGACAATTGATATGTTAATTAACAAATTCGCTGAGATTTTTCTATAGTCTGTCCTTTCATTATAAGTGTGCGTCTTTAAATATTTTTATGAAAATAAGTTGGCATGAGGTATTTGATTTTCTCTATGAACATTCAATTAATGCAATGTTGAGGGAAAATGGAAAAGATTTGGAAAAAATTTAATTAAACTAATTACTTAATTCATGTGCAAAGTTAGTTGTGTCTATATGAAAGAATTGGAGTATATAATGTAAAAAAAAAATACCACAATTATTTTCATTTAAGAATATATATACTCTCGACCAAAAATGAGCCACCTTAAATGAGAGGTATGGTGTTCCAGTAGCTGACTTTTATTGCAAGTGTGGGTGAGTGTGAACTAAAACCAAATGAACATAAGGATTTTTAATACTCAATTTAAATGGGATTGTGCATATATAGGCTAGAGAATTGTCAATCCAAAAAGAAATAATATAGCTAGTCTAGATTCGCCAATTCAAAAAAGCGGACATATAGATCGATTGATCGTCAATCTAAATTAAAGAGAAAATGATGAAAAAAGAAACAATAATATGTTGCTTTCTGTATTTGATTAAATGTGGTTAATTAAAAATAAGAACAGAGGTATTTAGAGTATAAGCAAAACAATCTACTTGTTTGTATATGGTTCAAAAAATAAATTTATAGTGCAAACTATTTTGAATACATTAAAAATCCTAACTCAAAACTAATTGGGAATATGAATTAATTTAAATATAAACTGATTCTAAATCAATCAATATATTTATTTATAAAAAAATATATTGAAAATACATTTGAGTTGGTTCCCTCTTATCCCCAAATGGAATACTACGCTATAGCAATTTTCAACCAAATCCATGGGACTCGACCCCTTCTATTATTTCTCAATGAAGCATGGGCTGAAGGTTCCTTAAATTTATTAGGCCTTTCTTCACATGTAGCCCTAATTTGAACTCATGTCAACTGTGCTCATTCCACATGAGTGTTGAGGCCCAAGATTATCTATAAGGTATTTTTAGCACCATGGGCCAGTCATCTTGAACTAGTATAATGATAGAATCAAATCATGAGTTGTAAGACTTTTTATTCTCGAACCCCTTCGGTTACTTGGTTCCTATATAAAGAAAACTCCACCTTTTATTTTTACTTTGCCTCAAAAACTTGAGAGTCTCTCTCTCTCTCTCTCTCTCTCTCTCTCTAAAATCTCTTTAAAAAACTTATTCAAGATTTCAAAAACCATATGATTGCTTAACTAAGGTAAGTATTCTCGAAATCGATTGATTGTTTATGCAACGTTCAAATGTTTGATTTTTCAATGGATTGTTCGACTCATTAATTTCTCGCTAGCTCATACCATTTGCAACCATGTAATCCAACTATCTTGAGTCCTATGAGGAGTTGGTTAAGCTTGTGATGGGAAACTTTGGTTCAATCATCAATTAGGAACTCCATAATGGCTTTATGCGAGCACATGGTTTTTACACCTTTTAATACCAATTATGCATGTGCTAGTCATTACAAATTGACCCAATAAAGAGTTGTTTAAATTTGTTATGAACCAGGAATTAAACAATTGCAAATCAAAGCACCAAAAGATGACCTCTCTCCATGATTTTGGCCATAACTTAAGTTACAAACAGAATTTTTTTAAATGATTCAAGTTGATTTAGAAATTACACATCCAAAGTTTTTCAAATGGTATGTAGCACGTCAAAATCGGACTTAGAACGGGCCAGAATGAGCAAAAATCATGCATGAGATAAAAGTTAAATTGAGTTGTATGAAAATGATGCACCAAATCCAAGTTTTTCACTTAATCCATATTAGAAAACCATGACTCACCTTCTAAATAACCTTCTCCTATATAAGGAAAGCCCCTTCACTTGAAGGCACACATGAGAACCTTTAGTTGACTGATTCCTAAGATATTCTTACCCTCCTCTCACATTTAAGTATTCTCAGGAAGCGAGGTTTAAGTTTCTTGAACTTACTTTCCTTTTTATATTTTCTTCATTCAGTTTAAAGCCTCTTTGGTTCCTAGTCTTTACTCGGTTGTTTATTATGATTCTCTAACAACAAACTTAGCTACAATTCCATGACTATGGAAGCTAGAAGAGTCAGCAACCATAAAAATATTTAGACAATTCTTCACCATGACACCAACACTTTTTCAAAGTCCCAATTATGAAAATTTTTAAATCAGGATCATAGAGCATTCCTTCAGCAAAGGCAACTGCTAGCTCAATGTTGTTAAAAGAAAACTTTTATATACAAACTTCTCCATAACTTTCCATACCTTAGGAGAATTGGGTTCAAGGTCAATTTCTTCAGCATCATCACTTTGCTTAATATTCTCTTCTAGCAACAAAGGACTAGAATGGGAAGCCAATGAAGAATCTGTAATTGGAGGGGGTTGGACAATAGTAAGGAAAGAACTACATAAAACCATAGAGAGAGAAGACTTATCTTAAACATCAACAACAACATAAATCACGATGGCATCACTAGATAAAGCCTCAATATTCCCTGCGACAACTATAATGAGTAAAGTATAATCAATTCTTATTACTGCATAAAAAGCATAAAGAATAGGAAGATCAAAAGAAGTAACCACCATATTTATGGCAGAAGAAGGAACAACCAGTATAGTAAAATTAATAGTGGGAGGACCAGGTCTAGCATCATAACATCTCCTTCTAATGGACTCAACATCAACCTTGGTCTCCTCATCAATCTCATGAACTTTCCTCTTACATTTGTCCATTCAACTCATGCCAGCCTCCAAAATTTGGGTTACCATAATAGGTTCCTATTTAAATAGAACCACCTGAAATTCTTCCTAAAAAAACTATTGTAAACAAGTGTTTTTACACCCCAATATCTTGGAAAAGAATCAAACCGCTAGCAAATTGATCTAAAATCAAAGGCTAACCTACAAGTCAAAGTGACCTTCATCCACTCTTTCGGAAATAATTTTTTCCTTGGGCTTAGTTTCCCTATAAACTTAACACCAGTGGAAACTAGACAAGGATATCTTTCTAATGGTACCTTAAAGGTCCTAAATCGAAGATTGAATAGGCTCAAACTAGGAGAAAAAAACATTGCAAATAAGTGTAGATCAAAAGGAGTTAGAATGACCTTTCTCCATATTTTTTTATCATAATTGGAGCTATAAAAATAATTTTACATTGATTCATGTTGGGTTAAAAATTAGACATCCGTAGCTTTCCAACAATACCTTACGAGCCAAAATCGAAGGTCGAATGGGCCTCGAACTAGCCAAATCTATCTGAACCAGTTGAACTTTAGCAGAATACATTGTGAATGCACAAACTAAGGTGGTTGACTGCCTTGATAGGCTGATCGACCGCCCACCCCGGAGGTTGAGGGTTAGTCAACCACCAGTTAGGGTCGGTCAACCACTTTTGAAAAAGTCATTTTTTCATGATCCCACATCTACAAACGTGAATTTCACCCACAGTTCACTCCCCTATAAATACAGGTCTAGTTTTCAACTAAAAACACATAGTCTAACACAAAAACACAATCTCTCTCTTTCTCCTTGCAAAGTACATTCTACAAGCCATAATTGAAATGTTCCTTTGGCTTTTTAGCTCTATTCTTATCTCCTTCACTCTTTTTGAGTGTTCTAAGTGAGCGGGATATTATTCCTCTGGCTCACTTTTCCCCTAATCTTTTTCTTTAGCCTTAGTTCTAGCTCTCCATACCTTTATTCTGAAGCCTCATTAGCTCACTAGACCCTCAATAAAAGTCCTCCGTGGGTCTAAGTCCTTGGTACCCTAGACCTCACATGGCTTAGGTTTTAGCCATATAAATCCAAGTCAAGTTGAAGCTTAGAGCTAGTCAACCTTTCGGCTCACCCTCTTGTCAGCCATCCAGCCAACCTTTTGGCTCACCCTTCAGTCAACGTCGTCGGTCTCTCCAAAGGCATAAGTAAGTCCTCTATGACTTTAATCTTTTAAATATTGCTCTCCTCATCTAAATGACTCTTGAGGATGTCAAATTTTTCCCAAAAGATTGACTTTGAAAGAAATGAATCGAACTAGTTTGATTGATTTTATTTAATAAAAATGGTTTTCTTTTATGAAACCCATTTAATCCTTGGAAAAAAGGTCCTCTTACTTTGACAAGAGTTTTATTTTGGAGTCGCCACCCTTATTTATGGAAAATTCTCGAATTCATTGATTCTTTGGAATTGACTAATTTGATTTTAAACCAAAGATGAGTTCGGAAGTTAGGTAAGATATGAGAAGGTGTTAGGCACCCATTTCACTTGGTTAAATCGGCCTCCTCATTGTCAATAGATTCACAACTTGCTTTTCAATTAAAATGTCATCAAAGTGTAAAGTAGACGCGTAAGTAAGAAAATACTTTCCTAATTTATGTGGCATACATGGTTAGGTGGATGAAGTGCACCATCTTGGCGGTTTGTTGGTGTGGGTTACCATTACGGCATTTGGCAAGCGGACGGATTGCGCTATGGTGATTGTCAGTGACTTCTACGGTTGACTGCGCCAATTGGTGACTTTGATCTTAGAATGCTCCATTTCGGGAGGTTGTCCTTCAGACGATGAGAAGCGAAATTAGATGTGCCACACGGGATGGCTTCAGGGGTGCCCCACTAGGATGGGTTCAACGGATGAATGAGTATGACACTTTGGCTGACCCGATTTCTGAAATGCTCCATTTTGGGAGGTTGTCCTTCGAATGGTGAGAGGCGGAATGAGATGTGCCACACAGGATGGCTTCAAGGATGCAGCACTAGGACGGCTTCAGCGGATGAATGAGTATGACACTTCGGCCGACCAGGTTTCTGAAATGCTCAAATTTGGAAGGTTGTCCTTCAGACGGTGAGAGACAAAATGAGATGCACCATACGGGACGGCTTCAGGGATGCGCCATTGGGATAACTTCAATGGATGAATGAGTGCGACACCTAGGTCGACCCAGTTTCTTAAATGCTCCACGTTGGGAGGTTGTCCTTCGAACGTTGAGAGGCGAAATGAGCTGTGCCACACGAGACGGCTTTAGTGGTGTGCCATTGGGACGACTTGAATGGATGAATGAGTATGACGCTTCGGCCGATATAATTTTTGAAATGCTCCACTTCGGCAGGTTCTCCTTCAGACGGTGAGAGGTGAAATGAGATGCGCCACTCGGGACGGCTTCAGGGGTACCCACTAGGATGGCTTCTACAGATGAATGAGTACGACACTTCAGCTGAACTATTTTTGAAATTCTCCACTTCGGGACGTTGTCCTTTGTACGGTGAGAGGCAAAATGAGATGCACCACATGGGATGGCTTCAGGGGTCTGCCACTGGGACGGTTTCAATAGATGAATGAGTACGACACTTCAATCGATCCGGTTTCTGAAATGCTCCACTTCGGGAGGTTGCCTTTCGGACGATGCCTAGGGGGACTTTGATGACCTACCTAGGGGCAATTTACAGCGCGCCATATGGCACGGTTTAGGTATGCCACTCAGGATGGCTTAGGTGGCCACTCGGGATGACTTAGGTGCGCCACTCATGACGGCTCAGGTTCGCTACTCGGGACGGCTTATATTCGCCACTCGAGATAGCTTAATTCTAAAATGCTCCGTTCAGGAGATTCCTGCAAAATAATTCTTACAACACAGGGAAAAAGAGGCTCTCTAGTCAATTATGGTTAGAAATTTCTGTGATTACGCCCGAAAAAGCATGCGCATGTGACATGTGATTTTGAATAAAAATGCATGAATTTGTGTGAGTTTGCATGTATGTTATTAAAAATTATGTCACGCTTGCAAAACGAGACGACTTACCTGTTGGCAACGGTGTGTTGCATCTACTTAGGTAGCTAGCCATTGATGGGTTGCTGGCTAAGTAAGAGAGCTGGATGCAGCAAGTGGGCCTTTGGGCTAAACTGGACTCGAAGGCTTAAGTCAGGCCCATAGGCCCCTTATTCCTTATAAAAGGTGAAAGTGACGTTCATTTATCACTTTCAACCTAACTTTCAAACTTCTTTTTTCTCAAACTCTCTCTTTGTGGATACTCTTCTTAGGGTGCAGGGCGGACTCTACCATCCAACATATTGGCGCTAATGGAGCGGTGGATGGATACTGCACATACATTCCATTTACCATTTGGCGAGATGACTATGACGGTGATAGACTCTGCTGCTATCATGGGACTGCCATTTGGAGGACAGCTAATGGTCTTTGATGATAGGATGAAGGCATTGGACCATCCAGGGTTGCGGGCGAGCCTTTGGACTGCTACTGGCATGGAGCCCATCATTTTTTATCAAAGGGTTAGATATGAGAGCATCTATTCTTACTATCAGGAGATGCCCCGAGAGCAGGTGGCAGAGATAGACTTAGATGTGGTGGCTCGAGCCTATTTATTTTATCTGCTGTTGACTACTTTATTCACGAACCATGGTTACGACGTAGATTTGGCATTGCTTCCACCACTCTAGGACCTGGATGCCACCAGGTAGTTCAACTAGGGAGTTGTCGCCCTTTTACCTATACTATGGCATGAACCTGTGTGTCCGAGGAGTGCATTTAAAGGTCGGCTACAAGCAGGCCATTGAGGTATAAAATCCCATTTTCTGATTATTATCTATTTTCTGCTTTTATTCTTGCTCTTCCTCTTATTTACTGATTTCTAGGTTATTTATGATGCAAATCTAGGCATGTGAGAACAAAGTCCTCCCCATGTCTGGTTTGTTTGGCTTTGAGGGCGGGGTAAATGCGAGAACTCTTCCTTGAGGCTGAGCATGGCAGTACACAGGAGTTATTCTCATACTACCTTGGACATCAGGATATTTCGACAACTGTTGAACGACTTGAGCTGGGATAAGGTAAGTCGCTACCTCCCTTTATTTATTGAATTTCTTTACTTTGCTCTTCTCATGTTCTTGCTTTTTCCATCTTTTTTCTTTTGTTGATGATTTTTCCTTCCTTTTTTCTTTTTGCATTTTACGGATAGAGAGATATCCATAGGAAGATGGTGCTGACTTTTTCGATTTTTTTCAAGCAGCTATTGTCTATCAGCATAGATGTGTCGTTCCAGGTCTATTCTATGATATGTATTATCTCAGAGAGAGGGTATACGAGTGGGAGCCTGGCCTAGATTGAAGGAGAGTCCTTCATGATGTCCCATACTACATGTTGTCAATAAGATCCATCAAGTTGGTATAGGACATTGTAGCTGTTTGGAGAGGGTCAGCTGCTACAGATCACTTGGCAGCCTTTGTGCATAGCGCTTATGCTGTATTTCTACGAACTCAGCTCCTGGTTCATGTCCCTCCTCCGGCTGAGTTTGATCCTTTCGCTGAGGCGGAGGATCTAGATAGAGGCAAGGGCGCTGCAGTACAGATGGATCTCAACTCTTTTACTTTATTTTTGGCTTTGCCTTAATATCTTCCATTCATAAAGTATGTCTTATTCTTACAGTAGCAGCAGCAGCAACATGGTAAGCACTTGAGAAGAGGTTCCGAGTCTAGAGCTTCGGATGCGACTATTGTTGTCGGCACGCCAGAGCATGGGCCAGGTGCCTCATTCTCCTTTATTCTGGATCGCACATGTCAGCCTACCCAGGGAATGCTAGAGATGCATATTGTGAGTCTATACCAAATGCACTGTTCGACTACACTCATATGAGTATTTTCTGCTCTTTATTCTGATAACTGCCTTTTATTATTCTACTTTTTCATTGTCTGCCCCTGCCCCTGTGTTATTCTATAAGTGTCCATTGATGATTATAATAAAGTGTGCCATCTGTATGAAGCGGTGCGCCTCAAGTTGGCGGTGGCAAGGCTCTCGGATGAGCATGTATCTGTAAGTATAAACAACCATAAAGAAAACGTGCGATGCATATGCCATGAATGCATGCAATGCAATTACTAATATCTATGAATGTGTGTAGAGAGTTGACATGGCGCCTCCTGCTGGTCGAGGTCGAGGGATGCAGCGCGGCGAGCATGTGGGTCATAGAGATGGATGCAGACCACTGATCGTTGAGGAGACGGAGGAGTCTGGCAGTGAGGATTCAGAGGAGACGACTTCCAACATGTCTTGAGCCAATTCCCCAAGCTTATTTTTGACTTGTCTTTCTCTTTTCTTTTTTTTTCTTGCTTTCGTATACCCGGACCCAGTTTGGAAATTTTTTATAAAGAATGATCATTTTCTTTTATGAGGAGGAAAATGCCAACTTTTTTACATATTTTTTGAGTGATATTGGTGTATCTGCCTCTTATAGCTGATTATTGCATTGCCTGTTGATTCTGAAAAACAACAAAAGAGGATTTTTCTTCAACTGACTGCTAACTAGTGGCGTGCGCCACTATGCTATGGCTTGCACCACACGTAGTGGCGTGTTGCACTAGTATCGCAGTGGCAGCCAGCTTTCAATCTGTCCTTTCTTTTCTTGCTATAAAAGCCCATAATACACCTACACGCTTCAAGAGCTCTTCTCTTTTATTCCAGATGGAGCTATCACTCAAAAACTCCTCCAAACTTCTCATTTCTTCCCCATTTTTCATGGATCAGTCCTTGACGCTTGAATTTGAAGCACTATTCCATAGTCTTAGTCGTGAGGATTTACTGTCACCATTCAAACTCAACGGAATGAACTATTATTGAAATATTCGGGTTCAACCCGGATTGATGCAATGGTTGATAAACCACTTAGATCCTTCGGATAACTTATTTCATCATAACGACTTCGAGATCTGTCCATTATTTGAAGAACTCAGCATCATCTCTGGGAGAATTCCTGTGGTTGATAAGATTTCTGTGGTGCCCCGGCTAGACATAGACCCTGCTTCATTGGTTCTGCCTATCTTTGGTTTCTCTGCTTACGAGATTCCATCTTACAGTTTTGGAGCCGATGTCGTGCCCCTACGATAGCTTGTAGAACGTGCAATGAGTATGGACCGCACTAGCCCATATTGGCATTCTATTGTTTGCTTTTGCATTCCTTGATAGTTCTTGCTACTCAGTGGCATCGATGGCTACGGTAACCTTAGGCTAGTGCCCATAGTCAAGCAGATGGCTAGGCGCTGCACACTGTTGCCCCTTATTTTGGTTGAAACATTTATTTGGCTGGGAGAGCATGCCTCGGACCTTAGCTTGGTACTTGATTCGATGGGGAGTCCACTTCTTTTGTAGGTAAATACATTTTCTTTTTCTTTATTTTCTTATTCTTTTATTTATTCCTCTCTTTTTTTTGTACCCTAATTTTCCTTAAGCGGCCCTTTGTGAGTTTTCGACTTAACAATATTTTTTCTTTTTCATTTTTTGTTTTTTTTGGCTTGTTTCTTCTTTATTATTTTAAATGCATTTGCAGTTGTGGGCTTTTAAGAAGCTACAGGTGATGGCTCCACCACTGGACCATTTGATGTTCGATTATAGACAGCGAGACTATATTTTGTCGTCAGCGTCGTTTTACTGGCGAGACTATGGAAGACTGGAGTGCTATTTTTCAAGATCTTACCTCCGAAGGAGTTAGATGGACTTGCCCCTGGTGGTACATAGAGCGAGCCACAATTTCTTCTTACATGCTCTGTGTGCCCCTATGTGGCTTGACCATGGCGATCGCCTATTATCCCAGTCGAGCAGTTAGGTAATACGGTCATCATCAGGCTATCCCTGATTACAGCAGTTCGAGGGCAGCTTTATTACCCAATGATTTTTGTCTCTCTTTATTTTCAATTGGCCTAGTTGCTCAACTTTACCCATTTCTGATATGGCTGATACTTCTTCCTCAGACATGTACCACTCTTGGCTACAGGCTTATTCCAGAGTCGGTATTGATTTAGAGTCAGTTGATCTGTTGAAAACTAGATTTCTGTTAGGGCTCGACGTGTAGATGCTTCTATCCTGTTTTTTAATGAAATGTACTAGACAATTATTGATAGTGCAAATATATGAATGTATGCACTTATTATAAATGAAATGTCTTTTTGCTTGAAAATGCTTGATATAGTTGCTACCATTCTATTACATCAAAAGTAAAGCCACAACATTTGCATATCAACATAAACTTAGCACAACACGCTTTAAAGTTAATAAGAACACAAAAGGTGAATTTATTAGTAGGGCTTTGCTATAGACGTTTCAAGCTATACATAAAATTTCTTCAGAGAATACTGAGATACTGTAGCTCTGTGGGGTTACCAGACCACAGCCAAATTTATGAATGGGACAACCCCACAGAGCATACTAAAACTTACTTTCCAATCACGATGCTTTTCTGCCATTTTTCTCAATATCTTCTTGATGTTTTTGTTTGCGACTTCCACTGCCCCCTTTAGCTTGTGGTTTGTAAGGTGAGGATTTACGGTGTTTAATTCCAAATTTCTTTAATAAAGTCTTTACTTCTACTTCAAACTGAACTCCATTATCTATCATTATATGATGGGGGATTCCATATCTACGGATCAGCTTCTTTTCAATGAATTTGGCCATTTGCTTGGCACTGATGTTTTTGGAAGATTCTACTTCGACCCATCTCAAGAAATATTCCACTATAACCACTATAAATTCATGTCCGTTAGATGCAGGCGGTGAAATCTTACCAATGATATCTATTCCCTAACCTACAAATGGCCATGGCGAAATAGAAGGATGTAGTTTTAAAGGCAGAATGTGACTCAAGTCTTCATGAATTTGACATTCGACGCATCTTTTCACGCAAGAAATACAATTTTGTTCCATTGTCGACCAAAAGAATCCGTGTCTGAGAATTTTCTTAACTAGCGCTTTCCCATTCATGTGGGTGCCGGAAACCCCTGCATAGATCTGTTCCATAATCCCTTCAACTTCTTTCCTTGATACACACCTTAACAATACCCCATCTGACATTCTTTTGTACAACTGGCCATCTAAAACTGCAAATTGTAATGCCAAATGTTGTATAACTCTTTTGTCGTCTCTATAGCTGAATCTGGATATACCCTTTTAGTCATCCACTGCAGGACATCATAAAACCATGGCTGTTCCTCTTCCTTAATATCCATAATCCTTTTGCCTTCATAACATGGGATGCTACGCGAAGACATCATAAACAACTTCTTAGGCACAATCGAAATCTCTTCCCAAGCTAATGCTAAATTAACCAAGGCATCTGATACTCGGTTGCTTACTCTGCTTGTGTTTAAGAAAGGCACCCCTTTGAAGTTCTGAATAATAATATGCAAGTAGTCAATATAAGGTTTTAGCCTGTCTTCCTTAACTTCCCAATTACTGTTAGCGTGCTTTATGACCAGTTTAGAATTACTAATAACCTCAACTTCTTCAGCTTTAACTTCAATCAAAGCTTCTAACCAAAATAAGTAGGCTTCATATTCTGCCATGTTATTCGTTACTGCAAATTATACTCTTTTCAACATTGGGATAACTTCTCCTTGTGGAGATTCTAGCAAAACGCCTACTCCAGCTCCCTTACTATGAGTTGAACCATCAAAGTAGAGCTTCATCTTTTCTTCTCTATAAAGTTCAAATGTTCATCTGGAAAGTCAATCTCCCACCCCTTACTGTCTGCCATTGGATGTGCTGCTAAAAAGTCTACAACTGCTCGTCCTTTGACGATTTTATCCGTAGAATATTTAATATCAAATTCTGACAATAGGATCAGCCATCTTGCTAGTTTCCCCACTAGTGCTAGTGTCCCATACAAATATATGACCAGATCCATTCTTGACATTGCTATCACCTTATAAGACTGAATGTAGTGTCGAAGTTTTCTAGTACCCCATACCATTGTTAAGCAAGTTCTTTCAATTAAGTTATACTTTTGTTCATTTGGAAGAAGCTTTTTGCTCAAATAACACACTGCCTTCTTAACATCGACTGCATCAGCTTGTGCTAAAATGACTCCAATTTCAGCATCTTCCACTATCAAGTACAAAATTAAGGGTTTCCCTGGCTTTAGTGGGCATAAAACCAGAGGACTTGACAAATATTCTTTGATTTTGTCGAAAGCTGTTTGGCAGTGATCATGCCACTTTACTAGTTGATCTTTCCTTAAAGCTTGAAGATTAGATCACATACTATAGAAAACTTCGATATGAACCTGCTGATATACTGAACCTTTCCTAGAAAGCTTCTCACTTGTTTATCTGTCTTGGGCGGCTCAATTTCTTGGATTGCCTTAACCTTGTCTGGATCGATCTCTATTCCCTTAGGTCCTACTATGAACCCTAGCACTTTGCCAGAAGTCACCTCAAACATACACTTCTTTGGGTTCAGCCGTAGCTTGTATTTAATCACTTTGTCCATGAACTTTTCCAAGGCTGCTGGATACTCTTCTTGTGTCTTCGTCATGACAATCATATCATCAATATACACTCTCTAACTCCTTTTAGCTCATGTCATTAAATAATGTAGTAGCCATCCTTTGGTAAGTAGCCCAAGTGTTCTTTAAGCCGAACGACATTACCCGGTAGCAGAAAGTACCAAACGCCGTCACAAATGTTGTCTTGACCTTGTCTAGTTATGTTATAAGAATCTGGTTATATCCTACATACCCATCTAGTTATATCCCACAATAGAGTAGAATCCCATCATTGCTGCACCTTTGATTAGGATATCAATATGAGGAAGAGGAAAATCATCATTCGGTGATGCTTTATTCAGATCCTTGTAGTCTACACATATCTTAACCCTTCCATCTTTCTTAGGAACTGGGACTAAGTTTGCCAACCATTCTAGATAGTGAACCACTTATAGAAATCTTGTGTCTATCTACTTGGTCATTTCCTCTTCAATCTTCTCGACCTATTCTGGTCTCAACCTTTTTTTTTCTATTTCACTGGCTTGGCTCCAGGATACAGGGGAATTGTGTGCTCAGCTATATATCTATCTATCCCTAGCATGTCCTCATAACTCCATACGAAGACTCCTTTTTTGTCCATGAGTAGACTTTGAAATTTTGTGTTTAACTCTGGCGTTAGGTTTGGCCCCTTTAATAGAATATGTGGATCATCTTTTGTGCCAATATTAAATTCAAGCATGCGACCTCCAACTCTATGTTATGGCCTTCATGCCTTCGATCCGACGGTCCACATTCTCCTACCTGGCATAAATATGCGCATGGCTTATCTATTCGATGAATGGAACCATTAGAAAAGACATCAAACAAGCAAGCAAAATTAAAATTCATTTCATTAAATAACATAAATAGTTCATTACAATCAAATTCGTCATTAACAGAAATTAACACATCAGAAGGGACTTCAGGTTCTTCAAATCTTTCTTCTATACATGACCGAATCGCCTTCAATACTTGATCCGCGTTCAATACTTGATCCGCGGGGTCCTCTTCTTCTTTGGCACTTGCCTTCCCTTTATTCTTCTCTTCCTTCTTCCCTTCTTTGGTAACTTGTCCCTCTTCTTGTTCCTCTTTCTTTCCTTCTTCCTTGGTCGCTTGTGGCCGCTCAACCCCCTCTTCTTCAGGTTCTTTCTCTTCTTCTTTCTGCTCTAACTTTGATTTAGACTTTGGTTCATTGGGCTGAACCGCCAAGATATCAATCACATCTATAAAAATCTCGAGATTGGGGTACGTCTTCCCCTTGTGCTCAAAAGGCTCTATCGGCAGGCGTGGAGAGGAATGCTCACTCGAACGGACGAATCATCCATCCATGTCTAACCAGTTGTTTGTGTTCATTGTTGTGCTCCTAATTTTATACCCCAAGTGTTGACTCAAGGGTCAATTTGTTATCTCGACATTTTGATGATTAAAACAAAACAAATAAATTTAAATTATATTATTTGTGCTAATATTATTTTATGCAGATCTAAATATGGAAAATAAATAAACAAGGCAAAATCCTACAAATCCAAGGATAAACAAAGATCATGAAGACCATTGAAGATCTTAGTGGTTAGCTTTTTCTTTTAAAGGATTTATTGTAGGATAGAGAGAATGTTCATTTATAAGCACAAAATTAATTATTCTCTCTTTTTTATCAAAAGTATTTTCGAAAAATATTCCCTTATAAATTAAAAGTTTTTCGTTCATTAATTCTCTTACCTAAAATGAAAGAGATTATGTCTCGATCATTTTGGTAAGAAAATTCTTCGAAAAAGTTTTTCTTATTTTTTGAAAAATATCTTCATAAAAAATTCGAATTTTATTCACTTACCTAATTGAAAGAGATTTTATCTCAATCGTTTTTGGTAATAGAATAATTCGAAAAAGATTTTTATGCTTTTATTTTTGGAAATTAATTTTTAAGGAAAATCCAAATCTTGCTTTTTATCTACTTACCTAAATGAACGAGATTGTATCTCAATAGTTTTTGGTAATAAAATATTTCGAAAAAGATTTTTTTTATTATTCCTAATTTCGAAAATTATTTTAAAGAAAAGTTTAAAATCTTCTCTTATTCGCTTGCCTTAAAAGAAAAAAGATATTGACTCAAAGAATTTTCGGAAACAAAGATCTCCATATCTTCTAAATTTGAAAGTCAAAGTTCTGATTTGAAAAGGAGATCTTACTTTTTAAATACGGGATTCTCATCCCTCTCTATAAAAGGACGTCTTTTCTTTAAATGATGTAAGGGTTTTAATTTTAAGAGTATACGTCCATTGATCAAATCTTTTATCTCTCAAAACATACTCTCAAACCCCTTATTTCTTTTCATCTTATTACTTCACGTTTTATCTTTAAAAGAAAAAAGAAATTTTATAACAACTTCTTTTGAAAGGCAGTTCTGATCTCTAAAACGATTTTCTAATCTTAAATACTATTTTTCCTATGCTTATATTTGCATTTCTGTCTGTCTATATAGATTCTGTAATCTTTTGTAGACATGTTTTTATTTGAAAACATTTATATAATAGCTTGGGTGAAAAGCTATTGTGAAATAGGTTGCAAGCAACCTTTGCCGTGAGAGAGATTCTAATGTCTTGATTTGAGTTTCTGTTTTCTACCAAAAACAGAAAGGGTTGAGGTTAACTAGAACCTTAGAAAATCTAGTGGGACAAAGGGTAGATCTAGGAGTTGATCTATTGCCTTGTACTGTTGGTTTGTCTCTTACCCTTGAAAAGAGAAAACATAGTTGAGGATCTCAAGATGAGTTTTGGGGAGTGGATGTAGGCGAGTTAGTGCCGAACCACTATAAATCACTGTGTTAATCTTTTTATTTTCTGAAGTTCTGCTTGATACTATTCTACTCACACTTCTGTTTATATTTTAGAAAAGCTGAAGTTGTTAATGGTTTTGATGTTTTAAACTAGAATGGGCTTTATCTATTACTGAACATTAGAACTCTAGACTTCTGCATAGTGAATATATCAAGTTCTAAATTGTTCTTCTATTTTCAGTATATCTCACTATTTAGGTTTTAATCAGTTTTCTAATCTGGCTTAGAGTTTTGTGAAGTAGTTCAGAATTCAATAACTGTCTCTCACATAGTCTTTAATATATATATCTAAATTTTATGAGAAAGTTCTAAAAGTAATAGCTTTCCTTCATAAAGTAGTTTTTGAAATTGAATAAGATATTGTGAAGCAGTTCTAATCTATAACTGTTCTTTACAGATTCTTTCTATTTTTTGCATAGAGCTTTGTGAGGAAGTTCTAATCTTAATAACTTACTCTAACAAATGCATACTTTTTCCGCTGCAACAGAATTCTGAGTTTGGTATTAAAAGTTCAATTTTTATTTTTAGAAAACCTAATTCACCCCCCTTTTGGGTTGTGCCATACTATACGGGACCCACAATCTGGTATCAGAGCTTTGGCTCTTCACTTACCAAAGCTTAATTAATAGCTTAAGAGATAAGATGGCAGCCCCACTTCCTCTTATATCTTTAGAAGGTCAATCTGTTTCTAGACTTTCTTTGTTCAATGGTTTTAATTACTCTTATTGGAAAACCAGAATGGAAAATTTCATAAAATCAGTTGACATAAAGTGCCGTAGGAATGTCATTACTGTTCCTCGCATTCCTATGAAAACTGTAGAAAATGAGAGAGTTAGAAAATCATAAGAAGAATATACTGATGCTGATTGGAATGATATTTCTATAAATGCAAAAGGTATTAATATTCTTCATTGTTCTTTAGATCCAACAGAATACAAGATAGTGTCTGGATGTAAGTTTGCAACGGAAGTCTGAGACAAACTTAGAGTACCTATGAGGGTACAGATAGAGTGAAAGAATCCATAATTAATATCCTTTGGAGAGAATATGAAATGTTTAGTATGAAAGAAGGAGAAACTATTGCTAAATTAAATTCTAGATTTACCAATATAGTTAATCCTTTGAGAACTCTCGGAAAGGAAATTTCAAAAGATGAGCTTGTTAAGAAAATCCTTAGAATTCTACCTAAAAAATGAGATTCTATAAGAACTGTTATGAATTACAAAGAGACTCCCGTTACTTATGATTACTTGATAGGAGCTCTTGTTTCAGAAGAGATGAGATCTTCTTTGACTGAAGAAGATAAGAGAAAGAAAGGATTGGCTTTCAAAGTAAATTCCAGTGAAGAAAGTTTTTCTGATCTTGATAGTGATGATTTAACACTTGTTGCTAAGAGATTCAAAAAGATCTATAAAAAGAGTGGAAGGTCACAGAAAAAGTTTATCAAAAAGAACTTTCCATCTAAAATAGCAACATGTCTAACAAAGAACCTTTTGAAGTGGTTTGTTATGAATGTAACAAGCCCGGCCATATCAAGCCTAACTATCCTAAGTTGAAAAAGAAGTCAAAGAAAGAAAAGCTAAAGCAGGCACTCGTAACTACTTGGAGTGATTCAGATGTTTCTAATTCTGAAAGCCAAAATGACCAAGAAGAAACTGCAAATATATGTCTAATGGCAACTATCAATTCTGACTCCAAGGAAATTAGCATTTTGACTTTAACACAGAAAACTGAAAGTAATGAAACAGACACAACGGTCCAAAAATGAGAAGAAAGCAATGTAATTATTTCTGAACCTGAATTTGAAAATGATCTTCTAGATACTTATAATAACCTTTGCACTGAATTTGAAAAGCTTGTTAAAAAGCATAAAGTTTTAAAGAAGGATTTCAGAAAGTTAAAAAACTGAATGCAATCATTTGAAAGATACTTTTTATTAAGAAGTTACATGCACAGATTTTATCATAGAGATCAAAGATCTTAAAAATTGTAATAATAAATTTTCTGAAAATCTGAAACATTTTGAAGAAAAATGTAAGAATCTGAATTCTGAAAATGAATCTTCAACAAGTGAGATTAAAATTCTAAAATCAATTTCAGAATCGTTTTCTAAAGAAAAGACAAGTTCTAGCTATGATGGCATTTCCAAACATAATCATATTTCTAATAAGAAAAATGTTGTTTTTAATGTTGTGACTTTAGAATATTAGAAATCTGATTAGTCTCAACAGAAAGAAAAAACATAGTAAGCTAAATACGCCTGTTACCACTAACCCTCCAGGACCTAATATGAGTTGGGTACCTAAATCTGCTTGATCTTTTCAGGTGTGCCTAAGGAGTGAGCTAGGCATGGCCGGTTCAGTGAACCGCCGGTTAAGTGAACCGCCGGTTCGAGATGTTTAAAATTTTGAACCGGAACCGACCCTTGAACCTCCGGTTTTGGTCCGGTTCTGGTTCCGGCACGGTTCAACACGGTTCCGGTGAACCGACGGTTCAAATTACGGTTCCAATTCGGTTCCAGCATTACGCAAATTTTTAAAAAATAATAAAATTTTGATTCCGAATTCATGAATAAATAATAATTTTAAAATGTTTAAATTTTATTAACTAAATAAATTATTATAAAATTTTAAAAGAAAAACTTCTATTAACTAACTTAGAATTATTATTACATTAAATTTACAAATTTTGTTAATTTACTAATATAAAAAACTATAAATGGAATATAAAATTAATGGAATGAGTTGCAAATTATTATTTTCAAATACTAAGAAAATTATTTAAAAAATCAAATGAAGTAAATTTATGAATGGAAAAAATTGAGATTAGAGAAAGAATTTGGAATTGGATGTAAAAAATAAAAAATAAACAATAGATAATTCCAATATTAAGGAAAATAAAGCAATAGAAAAAATAATGAACTATAGAAATTTGAGAGAATTTTGATTGAGAATAAGAGAAGAGTTAGGATATAATTGGTTGTGAAATGAAAAATCATCAACTCATTATATTTATACATGTTTCTCATTTATTAGTTTCCCAAAGTATCCCTTATAACAGAAAAATAACAGCTATATTTTTGGATAATTTAGTAAATTACAGTAAATAAATAAATAAATTATTAAAAATGAATAAAATTTATTTACCAAAAAATAAATAAAAAATACCTATCATATCAAAAACTATCCGTTACACTCTTTTTTTATACACTTGAAAGTATTTTTTTAATATAAATTAACTATTCATGTACCATTTTTTATATAAATTAAGTCAAAAAATGTGTATTTTTTTTCACCACTTTTTATAACTTATGTACCATTTTACTTCTCTTCACCATAAATCAAATCAACTACAATCAAATCAAGTGATATAAATTTTTTTATAAAAATTTTAAGCTACAATTCTTTTGTGCATCCGGTTCGAACCGGACCGGAACTGCCGGTTCCGATTCATATTTTAACATTCACATGAACCTTAACCGGCCCTTGAACCGCCGATTCCGGTTCAAAATTATGAACCGCCGATTTCGGTCCGGTTCCGGTTCGTCTACAGTACGGTTCGATTTCGGTTGGGTTCCGGTTCGAACCGAACAGGTGGCCATGCCTAGAGTGAGCTGAAACAGAAATGTGGTATATGGACAATGCTAGCTCTAGGCATATGACTGGTGATAAAAAGAAATTTACCAGATTAGAAAAGAAAAAGGGAGGTACAGTAAGCTTTAGAGACAAAGAAAAAGGTAATATCGTTGGTATTGGTGTGGTAGGTTCTAATCCTTCAGTAGAAGATGTATGCTTAGTAGAAGGATTACATTATAACTTGTTAAGTGTGAGTCAGATTTATGATAAAAACAGAAGAGTGATCTTTGAACTCTCTTATTGTGAATTCAGAACATGTATGTTAACAAAACTTTATTTGTTGGAAAAATGTTTGAAAATATATACCTAGTAGATCTCTTTGATATGCATAACCTAAACATATGCTTAGTTTCTATTAATAATTCTATCTGGTTATGGCATAGAAGACTTGGACATGCAAGCATGCACCTTATTTCTAAACTGTTTAAGAAAGACTTGGTTCGATGTTTGCAAAAGTTGAAATTTGAAAAAGATCACATTTGTGATGCTTGTCAATTAGCAAATAAACCAGAACATCTTTCAAATCTAAGGGCATGGTTTCTACTTCTAGACCTTTAGAATTATTAAACCTTGATTTATTCGGACCTATTACTCCTTCTAGTCTTGGAGGAAAATTTTATGCATTTGTTATTGTAGATGATTATTCTAGATTCACCTGGACACTTTTCCTTATAAATAAGGATGAGTCATATGACATGTTTGTTCATCTTTGTAAGAGAATGTAAAATGAGAAAGGATACAACATCTCTGTAATTAGAAGTGATCATGGAGGAGAATTTGAAAATAAAAAATTCAATGCTTTTTGCAAAGAATCAAGAATCTTCCATAACTTCTCAGCACCTAGAACACCTTAACAAAATGGAGTAGTAGAACGCAAGAATATAACACTTCAAGAAATAGCCAGAACCATGTTGAGTGATTCTAAATTACCAAAGTATTTCTGGGCAGAAGCCATTAACACTGCCTGTTATATTCTAAACAGGGCTTTGGTAAGATCTAAACTTTAAAAGACTCCATATGAGCTATAAAAAGGTAGAAAACCAAATATTGGTTATTTTCATATTTTTGGGTGTAAATGTTTTATTTTAGATAACAAGAAACATCATCTTGCTAAATTCGATGATAAATCTTATGAAGGAAGTTTTCTAGGATATTTTAGTAATAGTAAAGCATATAGGGTGTTTAATAAGAAAACTCTAGTTGTAAAAGAATCTATTCATGTTGTGTTTAATAGATCTGACTCTTCTTCTAGAATTTTAGAAAATGATGATGTTGTAGATTCTAATCAAGAAAAGCAGAATGAACAATCAGAACAACTAGAACAGCCCAAAAATGAGCAGAAAGTTAATAATCAAGCTGAACCAGAAGATGAAAATGAAGATAAGAATGAAAATAGAAGTCAAATGCCAGAAACAGAAAATGAAAATTATCAATTACCAAAAGAATGGCGATTCCACAGGTATCATCCACAAGAGGACATCATAGGCAATCCTTCAGAAAGGATGATGACTAGAGCTCAATATAGGAGATATTTTGGTAATGTTGCTTTCGTTTCTCAATTAGAACCTAAAAACTTAGAAGATGCTCAAAATGATGAAAGTTGGATTCTTGCTATGCAAGAAGAACTAAATCAATTTAAGATAAACCAAGTTTGGAAACTTGTTTCTAGACCTAAAAACCATTCTATTATTGGAACAAAATGGGTGTTTAGAAATAAGCTTGATGAACAAGGTAATATTGTGAGAAACAAAGCAAGGTTAGTGGCTCAAGGGTACAACCAAGAGGAAGGCATCGATTTTGATGAAACCTTTGCCCTGGTTGCTAGACTTGTGGCTAGTAGAATGCTTTGTGCATTTGCATACTTTAAAAACTTCATGTTGTATCAAATGGATGTGAAAAGTGCTTTTCTAAATGGTTTTCTAAATGAAGAAGTGTATGTAGAACAACCACCTGGTTTTGAAGTTTATGATAAACCAAATCATGTTTACAAACTTACTAAAGCTCTTTATGGTTTGAAACAAGCTCCTAGAGCTTGGTATGAAAAATTAAGTATGTTTTTATTAGAAAATAATTTTTCTAGAGGAAAGGTTGATACAACACTATTTTCTAATCTTTAAAACGATTTTCTAATCTTATATACTATTTTTCCTGTGGTTATATTTGTATTTCTAATCTTATATACTATTTTTCTGTAATCTTATAGAAGATTACAGAATCTATATAGACAGACAGACAGGGTTGAGGTTAACTAGAACCTTAGAAAATCTAGTGGGACAAAGGGTAGATCTAGGAGTTGATCTATTATCTTGTACTGTTGGTTTGTCTCTTACCCTTGAAAAGAGATAACATAGTTGAGGATCTCAAGATGAGTCTTGGGGAGTGGATGTAGGCGAGTTAGTGTTGAACCACTATGAATCACTGTGTTAATCTTTTTATTTTCTGAAGTTCTGCTTGATACTATTCTACTCACACTTCTGTTTATATTTTAGAAATGCTAAAGTTGTTAATGGTTTTGATGTTCTAAACTGGAATAGGCTTTATCTATTACTGAACATTAGAACTCTGAACTTTTGCATAGTTAATATACCAAGTTCTAAACTGTCCTTCTATTTTCAGTATATCTCACTATTTGAGTTTTAATCAGTTTTCTAATCTAGCTTAGAGCTTTGTGAAGCAGTTCAGAATTCAATAACTGTCTCTCACTTAGTCTTTAATATATATATCTAAACTTTATGAGGAAGTTCTAAAAGTAATAGCTTTCCTTCGTAAAATAGTTTTTGAAATTGAATAAGATATTGTGAAGCAGTTCTAATCTATAACTGTTCTTTACAAAGTCTTTCTATTTTCTGCATAGAGCTTTGTGAGGAAGTTCTAATCTTAATAACTTACTCTCACAAATGCATACTTTTTCCGCTGCAACAGAATTCTGAGTTTGGTTTTAAAAGTTAAATTTTTAGTTTTAGAAAACCCAATTCACCCCGCTCTTGGGTTGTGCCATACGTATACGGGACCCATACCAAGCCCAGGCAATTTCTCTGAGTGTGGATCTCAAGTAGCTTTGTAATGCCTTGCTGATTCTTTCCATGCCCTTTCCCCTCTTCATAATTCATTCTCTTCATGATGTTAGAGACAATGGGCTGCATGTCAGTGCTCAAAACATCAATCTGAAAATAGGTCCATGGTAGGATTACATGCTTGTCCACATTAAATGTAGCTACACTTCTTTCACTTGCAGCTAGAATGGTGATGATTTCACCATTAAAAGAAAATTTTATTTTCTGGTGTAGCATTGATGGTACTCCTCCCAAGAGTAGGGCAAACGTTGGGGGATATCAATTACAATGAAATCAGTCTCTTTTTTTATTGGCCCCACCTTGACTACAGTCTTGAAAACACCCTTAACCTGTCTCTTTGAGTCGTCATAGGCTCTGATCACAACATCAGAAGGTTCCAAATCAGATTGTTCCATCTTGAACTTGGAAAGCAGCTATAGAGGACATATATTCAGGACTGACCCGTCATCTATCATTATAGTTCCAGTAACTCTTCCTTTTACCTTGGCTTTTATAAATAGTGCCCTGGTGTGATTCCTTCCTCTGGAGGAAGTTCATCATCTGAAAAGAATATAGTGAGGGGATTATGTTGCACTATCCCCACAAAAGCAATGAAGAAATGGATGATGAAACAGGAATCTCTGCCATGGCTTTTAACAAAGCTTCTCGGTTTTGTTTTGATGATATTAGCAAATTCCACATGCTTACATTTGCATGGGTTCTTTTCATTTGTTTGATCATGGCATCGTCTTCAGTTTTAGTTTTTGGCATACCCGATGAGGTTGGCTTTTCCTTCTCCTCTCGAGGCTTAATCATATCTGGCTGCTAGATCCGACCAATTCGGGTCATTTGGCTTTCAATTTTGGCTAACCTTGAGTTCACTTCTAAAATTGTGAATTAATCTTGCTTTAAGGCTTTGATACCATCATTGAGCGAGACCTATAAGAGTGAAAGGAAGTACTTAATATAGATGGTCATCACTAATGTTTTATAGTTGCATAGAAATCCAGAATGTATTTAGGTGGTTCCTAGGATCTCTAGATCCATATATTCTTTACAAGTCGAGATCTTGAACTTGGAAGGGAGAGGTTCCATTAAGATCTTGTTGAACAAATGATTTTTGACACCTAATTCATACTTGTTCTATTTGACTTAGATTTGTTGCTATAATGTCTTAAGAAACTTTTGATTGAGTACATAAAGATGTTTGTTAGATTGTGCTTTAAGGCCTTAATCAATAACTTTGTTTGTTGCATATATTATTCCCTTTAGTTTGATCATAATGTTCAGTTGACGATCGCACAAATTCTTTTTCTAGAAGAATTTTGAATTCTTCTTTAGCTTATACTAATTCAATTTGGAGACCTTGCATAGCTTCAACCATCTATTCTTGGGTGAGTTCCAATAGTAAATTGTTTCTAGATTCTGGTTGGCAATCTTTTTTTAAAATCCCATTTTTGAGAAGATTGTCCTTATTTTAGTTTTTGTTCTTAGAAGCTTTATTATTCTGAGTATTCTAACTTCCAACCATGGTTATGGGAAACCTGGTGAGATATAAATTTCTGGATATGCCTGTGCATTGAGAATTGAAATCATAGTTGGTACTGAAATATCAAAGTAAAAACATCATTGGATACGGAGGAAACTATAGGCACTCTGATGCTTAAGTTAGCAAGAGAACATTGAAGGATTATAAAGATAATTAGGATTGATTGAATGTATTTTTGAGTTAGGATATAAGGTGCTTTATATAAAGGTTTAGATGACTACTTATAGGCGTGCTAACTAGGAGTGCTGATAGTCAATGATTGACTAGTACTTTACTTTCTATTGTTATCTACATTGACTCTAGAATAGGACTTGCCTTATAGCTTAGTAGGGTATGAGATGTGATTCCGCAATGCCTCGAACATATGCTAGACTAAGGCCTCTTTGCTTATTTTTGGACTCGGAACATGCTATGTGTCTAGATCAAGGATGTCAAAATGTTCATAACAAAAGAACACATCTAACAGGAAAATTAATGAGGATTGAATCCAAATGACTTCATGTCATAAATGGGTGACTCGTATATGAGATAGGTTTAAACGGGTCTTGTCATGGATTACGCCCTCTAACCCACCTACCTATTTAAGTAAGGGTAAGAAAATAATTATGCATATAATATATATACTAAGTGGGCTATACGGATTATGTGTCATATGTTATGACATCCAGACCTGGCTAAACAGTCTGAAGGGGGCAGGTAGAGCAAAGCTCCTAGCAGACTTCTGGAATGACAAGGCTAACTAGGGTAGTCGAATGTGAGGCACATCAATGAACCGAATCATATATCAAAATAGGGGAAACTGATAATCATAAGCGCCTTTTGGTGGAATAGCCTGAAGAGTTTGAAGAATTTCAGGGCTAAATGTGCTTGCTTAAGGAAAATCTTAGGTTGGGTGACCTCCTAGAAAGTTCCCAATTTCACCTGTGGGTAAAACGGTGCATATCTCATCAATTCGACAATTTCTCTCGTGATCAGTGTCAGGGCGTGACACATGTATCGATTTTTGGACATGGATGTGACCTATATATGATCAATTTAATTAAACATGATTGATTTTTTAACTCTTATACAATTCATTTAATTAAATGAATCATACGTATCATGTTTGTGATAACCGTTTAATTTTCATATCGTGTTCATATTTAAATATTTGATACGGTTATTAAATGAGTCGTATTCGTATTAATCATAATCATTTTGCGTGTTAAACGGTTCATATCAAAATTGACACGCTAACCCATTTTAATAGTCCTGACTAAATCTATTCTCGTCTGACAACAATTCGTAGTAATTAAAATTTGAACACATGACAAGCTTTTCTTTAGTAATTCTCAATGTGTGAGTGATCTTTTCTATATAACAACACTATTCTTGTCGTCATATTCTAATATCACAATAAAATATATATGGTAATATCACCAAGAAAGCGTAAATATGCTCTTTTTATTAGGAAACTTCAATTAAATAGAGAACAAAATAAATGAAGTTGATTTAAAAAAAAAATACAGGAAGTTCAATCAATTAAAAATTATAAAATTTATCATATTCAAAATTATAATATTTGCTTAATCAAAGCTGACTCTATAAATATAATGCACATCCAAAATAAACGTAAATCAATTCTAAAATCTTTGAGCTTCATGATGTCAATTTTAACCACTAAACTAGACCTTTTTCATAGTAAAGAAAATTAATAATTTCTATGCTACAAGAAACAAATCTCCCCAGCAAAGTCAAGGACGCTAAGGCCTAGTCAAAATATAAATAGAATTTAATAAATGGAATAATTATTCTATTGGAACATTCAATCGGATGATATTGTCAATTGAAGTATTTAATAAATATTAAAATATTTAATTGGTAAAAATAAAAATTAAAAATATTGCAACTTTTGCATATTTTAAACGAAATTTCAACATAATTGAACAATTATCTTTCCAAATAACATATTGAAAACCTTAATTTCTTTAGAAGAAAAAACCTTATTGTTTAAAACCAAAAAGAAAAAAAATTTGACTCGTGAAAAGGACCGGCACGAGTAAATAAATTGTGCTATTTCGCCTTTTTTTTATTATCCAATTTTATCTTTGTCGAAAGGACAATGACATAATTTGATATTTACATATTGTAACTCTTATTTTTCCTAATTTAATAAGTTATCTTTACATATATGTAGACCACGTCAAATAAAAATATTTAAAGTTGTTTGATGTATGATTGAATAGCTAAGTATCAATTTTATAATAGAAGGGGATTAAGGGTCCATTACTTTTAAGAATTTTTAGCATATATATATTAAATAAATATGTAAACTATTAAGACTCTTGTTTGTTAAAGGATGAAAGATAAGAATCATAAAATGAGAGTTTCTTTTATTATAAGAAACAGATTGAAAATCAAAGGGTTAACATTTATTTATATTACTCTGAACTTTTCGAGTAGTTGTAATTTCGCTCTAAATCAACATTTGTACTCTAAGTATCCTAAACTTATCAACATAGTTGCAATTGCACCTTAATTTATTTTTAGGATGCAATTGTACCATAAAAGTGAATTAAGACACTCTGAATTTGTCAATTTATTACAATTGCACCCTAAAAGTGAATTAAGGTTGAAATTTAGATTAAATAATATAAAAATTGACTCTATGACTAATGCAAGTATTTAAACAGTAAATAATAAAATAAAACTCAAGTCTTCATATAATAAATAAAACAAATTAAGATTGTATCTTTGATTTTAAAATTGAACCAATTTTAAGAGGCAAAATAATTAATTTTTTCTTTTAATTCAAATATTATTTTTTGCATTTAACTAACTTTGTATTGATTATTGAGTCTATTTTTATATTATTTTAATCAAAATCCAATCTTAGTTTACTTTTAGAATGCAATTGCAACAAATCAACAAATTTAGGGTGTTATAATTCACTTTTAGGATATAATTGTACTCTAAAAGCAAATTAAAATGCAATTACAACTAAGTTAATAAATTCAGGATGCCTAAAGTGCAAAAATCGATTTAAAGTGAAATTGCAATTGCTCGTCGGGGTGAAATCGATAGTTAGCCCAAAATTAAAAGAAGAAAGATAAGAAAATCCGTCACTTTCATGTGAAAAGAAATAAAATTATTTTCTTGTTTTGTATATTTTATATCATATTTTATTATAATTGATTAATATAGTCTTAGATTTTTGAAGTTGAATTTAAATTTTTAATATGGTGTTGGAGTTTATTCATTCTCATTTTCACTGCCCTAGATTATTCATATGAGATTTGAAAATCTTGGAATAACCTATTAGATTCAAATCTTGGTAAATTTTTTATTTTTGATAAAAGAAAATTAAAAATAGTCAATTGAGCAGTTGAAAATGATGGACAGGTTGATTGTTGACGTATACAAGTGGTTGTGTTGCATTGAATTTCATTGGTGAACCAAAATCAAATCAGTTGGTGGTGGTGGGCACACAAAATATGATGGCTGAACCTACACAATTACATTTCTTAATTTTTAAACTGACCATAATTATAATTATGAGGTTACTTAGAGCTCTACAAAACAATTATTATATATAATAATTTGGATGTTCACCTGACTCATATTTGTCATACTTGAGCATATTTCTTATTTCTTTTCTTCAAACACAAGAGAAAAGATAGACATGGACCCTTTATATTATCAAGGGGCCTAAAGACCAATTTAGCCTGGTGTTTTTCAAAGTGGTTCAATTCAATCCAAGAGATTTTTTTTGTTAAAAAAAAAATTTCCAATCTAGAAAAGTTAAAAAAGGAAACTGTATATATTGTTCAACCTCAAGCCCTTTTATCAAGCTAGGTTAATATAAATTAAAGTCCTAATGGCAAAGAAAAAAAAATCTAAATTTTAACGTTTTTATCAATTTAAGCAATTTTTTTAATTTTATTAATTAATACAGCGTATTAATTAATTTGCATCAATTTTAGCCCCGTTAGTCATCTGTCCAAATTAAGTTGATATGTCAATTAACTTTGATGAGTGGACCTGCAAATACTGAATCAGTGGTGACTAAGCATTACAGCTCATATAGAAAATTTAAAAAAATAAAATAAAAAAATAAGAACAAATAAAAAGCAAGCAAAAGCACAAAGCTGGGATTATCAAAAAGTAAACGCCCTTTTGAACGTCTTCTTCTCCATTTCTGGCTAGGGGTGGCCATGATTCTCGGCCACTGGTATTAATTCCAAAATTGACGGTTTCGGCTCTAAAAAATATGAAATTAAAACCGAACAAGAAATTGACGATTACGGTTATGGTTTATAATGAAATGGTTATGGTTCCGGTTCCTATTTTTTAATGGTTCTCAAAAAGAAAGTTCCGGCCAGTTCTCCAATCGATTTTCTGAAAAATCGCATAATGACTACAACTGTAGTTTAGAAACTTGGGTACGAGACAAAAGTTGGGTATCGAAAAGAGAAGTTCTGAATCCAACGCTTTGGACTAAGACTTTGAGGGGAAAAAAATCATATTGAAAACATTCTTAACTCAGTTTTCAACTTTCCTTCAATCATCTTCATCTGCCTTGGGGGAGTCCTTTGTTTGATGATGTTTTGATGATGTTATATAAAAAAAAATTAAAAAACGTTTTTTTTTAAAAATTTTAAATTTAAATATTTATGAAATAACTTTTTAAAAAAATTTAAGAAAAATTAAAAAAAAAGGCTTGGACTTAATTTTTTTTAACAAAAAGGCTTGAACTTTCTTTTGAATTTTGTATGAGGATGAATGAAAATAATGGGATTATTTATAGTAAATTTAAAAAATTAAATTTCTACTAAAACCTTTAAAACTAGTTGTTGTATAGCCATTTATAGTTGTTAGGAGAGTTAGTTTGAAGATTTCACAAAAATTTTTGATAAAATAAAAAAAATTTTGCAGTTCTAGCCATTATACTTTAACATTCAATTTTTTTTTGGAACCACTGGTTCAAACCGTCGGTTTGAACTGTTAGAACAGTTAGTTGTAACCTGTTTAAAGAACCGCCAGTGTCATTTAATTCTGGCCGGCTCTTGGAACCGCCATTTTACAGTTCCTCAATACTTGAAACCACAAACAGGAGAAAACTCCTGATTCCGGTTTCTGGTGGGATCAGGTTCAGTCCCGCACGGTTTCAGTTTCAATTCTCATTGGTTTCGAGCCGAATGTTCTGGTTCTTAAAATCGAAAAATGTCTATCCCTACTGCCAGCATTGGGACTGCTGCTAGCACCTCAACCACCTTCTCCAGCTCCTTGTCTACCGCCATTATGGGATCCTAATTTACTTAACAAAATCACATAAACATTTAAATACTCAAATTTACTGAACAAAATTGCAGAAACAACCAATACTTTCTTCTTTCTCTTTTAGCTGAACCAGAATCAAAGAAATATAATATCCTTAATTAGTTCTAATCAGTTTGTTTCATTCGATTATCACCATCTACATCAAACGATGAAGTCGTGGGTGGATGCTTGCAAGTGAAGAAACAAGAATGGGAAGAAACTTGGAATTTCAAAACTAAAAACAAACCGAGATCTCTTTATATTTTTTATTTGTTTATAATAACCTTGATATTAGTATAATTAAATATTTCTCAAATTTCTATTCTTTTTATGCAAACTGTCATGATGCCTAACTGCTAATTATTTGTTGACAGGTATGTTAAAGTTGGAGATGTAATAGTTTTGAAGGATCCTGCAAAATCAGAGAACTCTAGTCAAAAGATTAGCTGCAGGTGAAGGATATGAAATGGTGTCTACTGATGAAAAGGATGAACCTTTTGTTCTTGAGAAGGACGGGTGTTGGGTTTTGGTTGTTTTTTTTGTTGCTATGGCGGCAGTGGCGGCAGATAAAACATGGTATATGACCTTGCTTTAGGCATAATCACTAAGCATATCTTATGCTTGAGGGTTTCATTTGCCACTTTGTACCGATCGTTTAGCGTCCTAAAAGTTCCTTTATTGACGACGTTGAATGACATATGTTCCCTTTTTTGTGTTTACGTTTAATGTTAATAGAAATTAAAATAATAAAAATCCACCCTAATTTGAAACTGTATCATTCATGCTTTTTTTTCTTTTAAATCCATATGTAAATATGACTTGGAAGTAACATGGCATCTATTGGGCTCCACTTTTATAATATAATGGCCACGTCAATATAAATTGGATAGAAGACACATTGAGGCTAGAATTGATATAAAAAAATAAATATACTGCGCTTTGATAAAATTAAAAAAATTGACTAAATTCAAAAAACAAGTCCAATTTCAGACTTTATTTTGCATTGGGCTTAAATTATATACATTTGGTTTTGGGTTTGATTTTTACATTTTAATTTATTAGGTCATAATTCTTAGAGATTAGATGTTAAAATATTATTATTCATTAATTATTTTAAACATTTATTAGAGTTGAAATAGAAATAAAATTAATAATATTATTTTTATGACTATTCCATTCTAAAATGTTGAGATTCTTCAATTTATTTTGTTTTAATAATTAATACTCTTACTAATAGGTTTATTTGCATTATAAATTCTAATAATTAAGCACAATATAGTTAATTGTAAATTTATTTTTTTTTTAGCCATTTGGTTGCAAAAATTTTTTATTTATACATTAAAATCGAAATTTTTAAAATGTTCAAACATTAAATTTACAATTAACACTCATAGTTATAATTTTCAAACTATTTTTAATAAGTTTTTATCCAATTTTTAGAATATTGACTTTAGAACTTATTTTATACTGACATTAAAAATAATTGATCCAGTATAACAATTAAATGAAATATTATTTATGTTATATTTGTTAACTAGTTAGTAAATATAATTGTTAATTAGCTAAGAATAGTCAAAGTAGCTAGTATACAGTATACACACACCAATATTAAATATATTTTAAATATAAAAACTAAAAAGGTAAATTGGGAAAATTAGCAAATTTTGGGTAACAATATTAAATACTCGAAATATTATCCATGTTTCTAATGTCATAGATGAAATAGGTAGAGGTGGCTCAAACTGATGGGTCCCATCATACCAGAGCGGCAATATACCTAACCACGTATGAAACAAGGAGTTTCATGTGGGTCCAACAATATTGTATACTCGTTATATCTCATAAAGGATCAAGAATTCATCGTGGGTGACACTTTTGCAACCTTCCAACAGCCTCAAGTAGAATTATTGATGTGGCACTACCAAACCCATAAAGTTATCTTAATATTCTAAAGGGTGATGCAAAATCTAATGATGCATGAAATGTTGAACATCAAAAGAAGGCCAATTAGGTGAATATTGGAAAATAAAGTTTTTTTTTTTTTTTTTTTTTTTTTTTTTGCTTAAACCAATTGGTACTCCACTTTGTAAATTGTTTTACTCCAAGTGGAGTCGCCAACGTCAAACCCTGACCCGATCTCCAAGTTCGATCTACTAAATGGGATTGAAACACTCATTTAAGTAAGATTCACAGATGAGTTTTGTAAAGTCACCATTTAAATTTGATTTTTAAGGTAAACTTAAGAAAAAACTTTATTTGACTCGAATTGAGAAAAGATACACTAATTGACGAAACCAAGAAAGATTTGGGGACTAGCCTTTCGATTTAAATGTTCTTTTAATTGGCATTAATTAGGTTAATGTTCGATCTCAAATGAAAAAAAAAAGTTTAGATAAAGAAGAATGACATATATGTATTGAAAATAAATAAAACAAAAGTGATACACAAAGACGCAAAAGTAAAACAATAGCGCTAGGGAATATTGCCTCTAGCCCTTTGATGGAGATTCTAGGGCAATCACACATCTCCTAATCTAAACTAAAATAAGAAAGAGAAGAAAAGAAGGAAAAAAGGATCTTTGGGTGGATTTCGTTTGTAGCTTAGTTTTAAAGACTCGAGTCTGCCTGCTTATCTCTTAGATGGAAATTAGAAGCTAGTAGTTCTACCCATTGTTAGACGGGGTGATTGATTTTAATTGAAAAAACATTTTCATTAAAGCCCTTGTTTATCATATTTTCAAGGCGTTGGATTGCCGTTTTATGAAAAACATCTTGGTGTTGGTTTCTCAGATTTAGAAAAAGAATGTTCTTTGGTGCCGTTTTTAAAAAAAAGAACAAGTATTAAAAGCAGAGGATCATAGAGAACTTTCCTTGACCTTTTAGCGAAATCGATGGGGTTGATCGGATGAACAACTGAAAGGCTGACTATCTCTGCTTCTCCTTCTTCTTAGGAGGAGGAGAGATATTAGGACCTTCCCGATTTAGAGCTTCAACTTGACTTAAATTTCAAAATGGAAAACCTAAGCTAAGTGAGGTTTTGGGGGCCAAGGAGGACCTAAATCCTAGGAGGCTTTTAGTGAAGGCTTGGTGAGCCGAGGAAGCTTCAAGCTAAAGGTATAAAGACCTAAATCTAAGATAAAGAAGAGATTAGGAAAAAGTGAGCCGAAGGAATATCACCCTGCCCACTTAGAACACTCAAAAAGAGTGGAGGAGATACGAAGAGAGCTAGAAAACTAAAGGAACGTTTCAACTAAGGCCTCTAGAATGTACTTTACAAGAAGCAAGATTATTCAGAGAGATTTTTATGTGCCTTTGCTTTGAAAAAATAGGCTAGCATATATAGGAATATGGACCTGGGGGCATTTGGCACATTTACCAATGTGGGGTTGGAGTTTTGGCAAAAAAAGCTGGCAATTGACCACTGTCGGCCACCGGTCAAGGGCGATTGATCGCCAGTTGCTAGCAGTTGACTGCTGACTAACTGACCCCTCCTTGGCGGTCAACTAGGCATGGTCGAGTGGTTAGCCTAGTTTGGCTGACTCGGTTTCGTTCAATTAATTTTCATTGGGTTTGACCGGTTCGAGGCACATTTGACCTCCAATTTTGGCTCGTAAGGTACTATTGAAAAGCTCTCGATGTTTGTTTTCTAAATCAACCTAAATCACTAAATAATTCTATCTGTAGAGTGGATAATAGTCACATTTAACTTCTAGGTTATTCTTCTATTCTTGACCGATTTGCTACTGGTTTGGATCGCACCTTTCGTAAATGATTTTTCATGATGTGAGAGTAAAAAATATATATTCACAGTATTAAGGACAATATGTAACACCCCTTCCCGGACCACCCGTAAACCCGAATGAACTAGACCGAGACGTTACAAACTGGTTGACTGTATGGTCTGACATGCTGAAATCATAATGTATACTGAATATAATAGCATGCTGATACTGTTTACAAAAATAATGTAATTAATATTTACAAAACATGATACTAGTTCACAAAATGAAATGGGCCCAACTGAGTGCCCTGTACATGCCATAAAAAGGGTAGACAAAGATACATATTAAAATGAGTAGCTACCCTGAAGACTGAGTCTTCTACAGATGAACTGCAGCAGTTGTAAGCCGACTCTCTATGGTCCAATCTTAAAACTTGCGAGTTAAACAGGTAACTCGCTGAGCAATAAAGCTCAGTGGATATCTCAACAAATAAAGAAACAAATAAGCACATACATGTATAGAAAGAACCATGTAAACACATATGGCACATATAAGCACACACACATCATGATACTTTCATGATACCTGGATTATCTTTTGTACTGTTGATAATACTGTATAATTCATGAAATGTTATGTCAAATATCTGTATGGCTCCATAAGGTTATAGTGAAACCGAAGTGATAAGAAAAACTGTATGATACTGGATGAATACTGTATGCTTGGCTGCTATGGCCCATATAATCATATCCACTCAACGGCCTGTAGCCGGAGTATCAAACTGTATGAGGTGCAGATCTGCTATCCTATGTCGCGATATAGCCTTATCTACATGGTTTCTACCTAACCTCAATGGAGCATAATGTTGGTATGTCAATAATATAACACAACATCACATGAATAATTCATAACTTCATAATTCATAATGTATATTTGATTTCACATCATTTGCATGCTTGCATGTTGTTTTGGTACATGTTCTAATGTTGTATTTGATGTTAAAATGATTGGAGGCATATAAGTGAAGCAAAGAAATACAATTGCATTGAAAAAGAAGTCCAAAAGTGCATGAAAACACAAGTCGCGAGCGCGTACTTCAAAGTTGCGAGCGCATAGAATGCAAAATGATAGACAGTGAGTTATCGGGCACAAGTCGCGACCGCGTACTTGAAAGTCGCGAGCTCGAGAAGTGCCAAATGAGAGTCAGCGAGTTTGCGAGCACAAGTCGCGACCGCGCACTTGAAAGTCGCGACCGCGAGATGTGCTAAATAAGAGTCAGAGAGTTTCAGGTGAAAGTCGCGAGCGCGTAGGTCAAATTCGCGAGCGCGAGAAGGCAACGCGAACTCATCATGCAATTCGCGCGCGCGCTTCCAGCCTGCACTGTCTATACTCTTTTGGTCATATCTCTCAATATACAACTCCGATTTGGATGATTCAAAAACCCATGTAAAGCTAACACATAGAGGAACAAATAACTCTTCTATGACACTTCCTAATTCCATCATTAAATGGGGTCAAAATCAAGATGAAGCTACTGGTAAAATTTCCAGCAAAACCTGTTTCAACATAACTCAATATTCACTTCATTTATTCAATACTTCCCCTATTTTCCCCTGTTTTCTCACCATTACCAGTCCTCCCACTCAACATAAAGCAAGATTGTCTCAATAGCAACACACCACACAAAATTCTCATGCAAAGAAAATGAAAAATAACAAGAGATATCAAACCTTTGCTCCAAAAGCTTGAGCTCCTCTTTAACTTCTTTTCTCTACACTCTTAGAACTCACTTCACCTATAAATAGGAATTCTTATGAATTCTAAAATAATAGCACCAAATGATTCAATTATGAGCTTCAAGAAGGTTTACTTACTTGGATAAAAGAAAAGTTGAAGTTAAGGCTTAACTACCATGAAAATTGAAAAGAAGGTGGAAGAGGAAAGGAAGAAGATGAAGATAAACATGAAAATGGGAAAGTGAAAATGTGTATTACGGGTAGGCCATCAAAAATCAAAGGATTTGTGTGTAAAAATGCTAAATGGTACCTCAATTGTTAACAGGTTACTACTAAAGACCCAAGCTCAATCTTTTAATGCAAATCACTCCTCACCCATATGCTTTATCTTTTTCTCTCACTCAAATAAGTCCACTTATAATCTCATTCTACCCCAACCGGGTTTGGTTCGACTCGACTCAACTCGACTACTCAACTCTATGCTAAGACTCGACTCGGAGTAGGATGTCACACAATATGCTCAATTAAGTTTGGGGAAGGAAAACTTATAATGAATTGAATTGTTTTTTGAAGCTTATTATTTTTTAACTTTAATTTAGATTTTTGACTTGATATAATTCTTTGGTTTCAATATTTATTTCTAAGGTCATGAAACCAATTTTTTACTTTTATGATAGGTGGATATATTTTGATCAAAATTTAAATTACTTTGGTATTCTTAGAACAAATTGAAATTCCATTTAAGGTAAAGTTTTTAAATGCTCACATTAGAAAGAGATTTTTTATATATTCTTTGATTAAAATTCATATTTAGTCTAGGGAACCCTAAGTTAAATTATGATTCTTGTAACCCTTTGAAGCCTACATCCAAATTTTTCTTATTTTATCCTTTATTAAACCTAAACTATTAAGGCAAGTTAAAACCTTACCCTAAGTGCTAGAATATAAACTACAAAAAAAAGTGTTTTAGCGACTAATATTAGCAACTAACTTCTTTTGGTCACTGATTAACAATAGAAGAACGATGGATAGCGACTGCAAATTATCGAGAATTATTTAGTACGTTAGTGACAACTTTAGCAACCCTTAACAACGGAATGAGTGACAGAGTCGTCATCCATCACTAAAATTGGCATCAAGAATTCACGCTATACTATCATACCGATTAGCAATGGATGAGGGACTGATGTTACGACTCCTCAGCGACCGATCCCAAATACGTCACTAAATGTGGTGCCTAAAATTGGGCAGGAATCACTATAAAAAAAATGATGAATTTATGATACTAATGACGATAGAAATTCTAAAATAGAAGCGATCGATTAGTGATGGAATGGTAGGATAGCAACCGATTATAATTGCCACGTCAATTAAAATAGCGACCAATTTAGGCGGTTCCTAATTTTTTAGGGCGATTTAGTCGCCTTCCTCTCGCACTTATTTCATGAGTCTTGTTGGACTCTCTCTCTCACTCTATCTCATTTTCTCTCTGTCTCTCTCTCTCTCTCTCTCTCTCTCTCTCTCTCTCAATTTCGGTGAAGCCAGATAAGAAGAGGAGCCTGCCGCCGCCGCCGCCGACTATCACCTTTGACCAGGTGAGTTTTGTGTTTTTAAATTTTTTTTCATTTTCTCTATTATTTGAAATTTCAATTATATACTTTGTTTTGTAGCCTTTTTTTTATTTTCTTGTTTGTATTTATATTGTGAGAGATTATATTTATTAAAGTTTTGTTGTGTTACAATTATAAGTTGTTTTAGGGTTCTCCATTTGTTGATTTTACTGAGTTGTAGATTAATGTAAGGTTATTTCTTTTGTTTTTTTAATTTTCCTTGTAATGTGAGTTTGTAATTTTTATTTTAGGGTAATGTAGTTTAATTTTATTTTGATTTATTTGTTCTATAATTTGTTTCGATTTGTTTGTAATTAATTTTAGTTTGTAATATTTATTTATTTATTTGTTAGTTGAGATTGTAATTTTTTGTTGATTTGTTTGTTCTTTGAGTTAGTTTTAGTTTATATGTTAGTATTTTATTGGTTAACTTAGTTTGTAATTAGTTCTTTGATAGTTAGTTTGTAATTAGTTTTAGTTTGTAATTGTTTTTTGATTTGTTTATTATTTGAGTTAGTTTGTAATTTTTTGTTATTTTGTTTGTTCTTTGAGTTAGTTTTATGCTCATTTATTTCCGTAAAATAACTTGCAGAAAAATAACTTTCTGAAAGATATTTTTCTTGGAAAGTATTTTCCTTGAAAAGCATTTCCAAATGACTTATTTTCCGTTATTTGGTTATAATATTGAAAATTAGTTAAAAGTATCAAAGTCTTTATCTCATAAGACCATAAAAAATATTAATAATAATAGAAATTTTATACTTTTAAAATTTTATTGTTAAATATAAGAATAATGCAAAAAAAAAAAAACGTAAATTATGAAAGCCGTCGCCAGCCGATGGTGGCAGCCTGTGGTAGTGGTCAGTGGTAAATAGTGATTGCTGGTGCTAACTATAATGATTAATAAATTAAAAAATATATAGTTTTATAGGGTTTGTTAATATTCAGAAAATATTTTACTCTCTCAAAAATGAAAAGTTATTTTCCTTAAAAAATGACTTAATTTTTCTTTGGCCGGAAAAATATTTTCCTTTGACTTATTTTCCTGAATGCCCCAAATAATGAAATATTATAGAAAATATTATTCTGCAAGTTATTTTACAGAAACAAACGGAGCCTTAGTTTATATGTTAGTATTGTGTCAGTTAACTTAGTCTATAGTTCATTAGTTTGTAATTACTTATTTAATAGTTAGTTTGTGATTAGTTTTAGTTTGTTAAGTAGGAAGATTTATTATGTTACTTTTATAATTGGTTTGTGAATTTTGTTAATTAATATTCTGATTTGCTAAAAGTATTCGTTTCAAATTTGCATATTCCAATACCTCAGAAAATTTTTGCAACAATCGCAAATCTGGTTGGCTAATTTTTTTCCTTCCACTTTATGTAGTAGGTTAAGTTTATAGTAACTCTTTTAATTATGAAAGTTATAAGAAACAAACTAAGCATAAGCGTAATTTTAATTATATACTAATTGCAGCCAACAAATAGGAAAGCATAAAAAACAAACATAGCATAAGCATAATACTTATCTTCTGAATTAGAAAAAAATAAAACTTAGCCTTCTAACAAAACTTAACATAATATTTAGCGTTTTAATAAAACTTAACATAATACCTGGCTTTTTAATTAGGAAAGCATAAAACTTACTAAGACAAATATGAAGTATCAAAAGGCATAATACTTAATTATCACATAACTTAACATGAAGCATGCGAAGTATAAAACTTAATGTTTAAATATGAAGCATAAAAGTATAAAACTTAATGTTTAAATATGAAGCATAAAAAGTATAAAACTTAATTATTGAAAGCCTAGTTAGCATATAAATTAACATATGTTTTGTATATTTTTTGATCATGCATTGTTAGTTGAAATTTATTGATTTTATGTATTTATCGATGACTTGTGTTGATTGGAGGCTAGTAGTGGCCATTGATGTGGATGTTGATTTACACAAGTGTTTTTTGTGTTTGAAAATTTTGATTTATTAGTTTTTAAAGGGAAAATTCTGTCGAATTTTTCGTGAAATGCTCATAATAAACCATAATCAACCTAATTAACATAAATAAGTAAACCTTAGTTGCACATTTGATGTCTTTCTCAATCCAGATGGAAGAGAAGATATTAGATTTTTCAAGTTGGACACTTTAGAAATGTCTTTAAGTACATCATGTATATACACATAAAATAGTTACTTAAGAATCTTTTGGTTGATTTCAGTTGCATCTCTCATTTTTATGTTCTCTACGTTTACAGTAAAATATTAATGTTTCACTTTATGCACTTGGAGAATTGGGGGGAGATGCTGTCAAAATTTCATCAGATGCTTATGAAAACTATAGTATGTGTTCGTTATACTTATAAGGCATCTTTGAATGTGTTAATCTCCCACCCAATTTTTTAGGACTCATAATACACCTCTGTCATCATAATAAAATAACTGTAGACACTTAAATTTTACCCTTTAAAGGTTTAGTGATGATACATCGTTTTTCCCATAAAATTGGATCGGGGTTCTCGATTGATTTTTGGACCGATAATCTGTGGCTGAGATTATCGATGTGTTTAACCATTTTTACTTTTCGGGTTACTAGGCGTTTCGCGGAGAAACGAGCTTGGGAAGCGCATCGGTTTCGCCCGACACACTTCTAATGTACCGTCTCATTTCATGTGCCATCTGGTCCAATTTTATAAAAATAGGTCCGATTCCATTGCGAGGCATGACAGTGGCATTTTTGCCACGTTAGCCCTAAATGGGGCCACCCCACCCTCAAAGGTCTATAAATAGGCATTGGGGGTAGGTTTAAGAGGGAGGATTTTAGAAAACAAGGGGGGACTCTTGCATTTTTAAAACTCAACTCAAAAATCTTAAGGCAACTAGTGCTAACCTTGGAATCAAGTTGAGGTCTAGTATCTAATCAATCAAAAACCCTTGTGATCAATCTAAAATTCTAAGAATACAAACTTTAATCTTGAAACTCGGTTCATTGGATTGAAAACCAAGGACTTGGGTTCTTCATCCATTTTTCATTCAATCTCCAAGTGAAACTACCAAAGGTTATTTTTGAGAACTTTTAATCGATCTTTTCATCTTGTTCTTTTCTTTTTCAATGTTTAAGACACCTTTTCTAGGTTTGGTTGGGAGGAAAACCAAGGATCAACCAAACAAGGGGTTCTGCACCTCTATGGCGCGAGGTCAGCAAGAGTAGCGTCCGCCAAATCTTAGTGCCTCGCGCCACTACTACCTAGATCCCCTATTTTCACCCAAGAAATTCCAGAAGCCTTCCTGATCTGGGAAAGACACTGTGCCACTACGTATGGCATGCGCCACAAGCATGTGGAGCACGCCATAGTCCCTTGTGGCGCAAGGCCTTTCAATTCGAGTCTCTAAATGAATAAAAATCCAATAAACATCCCAATTCATTGATCCTGTAGCCAAGCTCCGATCTTAAAAGGTTCGTGACGCGTATTAGGTCATATATGGATCAAATAAACAAATAAAACATGATCGAGAGTAATGATTGGTGGATTTGTTCATCCTTTTAGGATGAACATCAAGATCATGAGCTCAAATCTTGTTAAAACCTCTAAATTTTTGTCAGTTAATTATTGTCTTTTACTTTACAAGCACTTTAGTATTTCTGTTCTTTATTATTTATGTCCTTTAAATTCTTGTTATTTAGTTTAATGTTCATTGTTATTGTGTTAACCCATTATTTATTAATCTTGCATCATTTACATTCATCATATTCATGCTAGTTGAATGATTGATTGTGTTGTGATTTTATTATTAATATATGCTTCTGTGAATATTTGTTATTCTTTATGTTTGTTGTTTGTGGTTTGGATTTATGATTTAAGTTTTATTGCAAAATGTAAGAGGTCCTTAATGGAATTTCCATTATAGCTTGTTTGTAATAAGTAGATTGAGATAGGGAAATTTGGAGGGTTTAAGAGTAGGTTGTATTTTAGGAAATGGTTTGTATTCTTTTCTCCTTCCCCCTTTCTTTATATGTTTTGTTTAATATTTGCGATAATTTTGCTTGTTTGACATGTTTTCCAAAATTGCATAAAAGGTTTTACATCTCAATTTTTAGTTAATTGCATTATTAGAATTATTGTGAATTAATGGACAACTAGGAGGACGGTTTAGTTGGGCGAAATGGGTGCCGAACACCTTCCCATTTTGTACCTAATTCCCGAATCCTATCTCTGGTTTAAAACCGCATTAGTCGATTTCGAAGAATCAGCTGATTTGAGAATTTTCCCTAATAAGGGTAGCGACTCCAAAATAAAACTCTTACCAAAGTAAGAGAACCTTTTTCGAGGATTAAACGGATTTAATAAAAGAAAACCATTTTTTTATTAAATAAGATAAATCAAGCCCATTTGACATGATTCTTTCCAAATCACTCTTGGAAAAATCCGACATCCTCAACCTGGCGACTCCACTAGGGATCGAACCCAAAATCTCTTATTTTCGGTTTTAGGTTCGAATAAGAGAGTTGACTCCAAAATTTGTCCAACTATTCATAATCTTTAATAATGTCATTAACTTCAAATTGAGTTTACTTTTCATACTTATAAATGTCATTCAAGTATTTATTCTCTTCTTAATCTCAGTTCCACCCTAAATCCTAAAGGTGATATTGGGGGTTGTGATCCTTTCACTCTACTCGACTGTTTGGATCCACCACTAATATACATGACCCATAAGTCAAGCACCAATTGATATATCAAAAGAATTGATATAATCCGTAATCACCGTTACGCTTAGATCTAAAGCAAATAAGAGGAAACTACCAATTCTCTTTTGTGGAACCCAAGACTTAATAGACCTGACCTAAGCCCATATAATTGACCCTAGTTCCTTCCTTTAGGATTACCATAATAACTTATAATGGTTGTCGGTTGACATCTCTTCTTATTTGTTAATACGAGAAGCAAATTATTATGTGATTGTTGCATTCATTCAATAAATGCGAGAGGCATCGGTCCAAAACCCTATGATGGTTTATGCGCCAACCTAAATTTCCTAGGGTTTAAAAAAGATCATACTTGAATCGTGTGTGGGTGTTATAAGGGTGGAGATTATGCATTTCCCGACTCCCTTTTTCCCTTTTTTTTTTATAGATAATTGCTATGAATGTGTCGTGTTTCATTCATGCATCATTTAACTTATTTTCTTTTAGCCATCTAGGCATATTTCCATCATGGCTCGATCCCGATGATCAAAGTGCCAAAGGGCGAAAGACTTAAGAGAAGTGTTGGAGGCAAAAAGTGCTAAAACAGCTCTTGCTAATAGTGATTGTAAGGCCGAGGCCCAAATGCCTAAGAGGGTAGCTCCTCTGATATCAACTCCAATAAAGGAGGACCAATTAGAAGAGGCTCATCAACTTTGCTTGAAACAAAGCAAGCACAACTCGAAGCCATGACTCTCTTCTAAGGTGTGGAGGCGCGATTCACTCTCATGCGCAATATTGCCAATCACCTTGTAGAAATTGGCCACTTTACACTAGAGGATGCAAAGCTGTATCAAACCTCTTAGGCTTTGAGGTTTCAAAAATTATAAATATTTAGTTAGGGCCTCAAAAGAACTGTTAATGTAAAATGTTCACTTTTGAAAAAGTAATGAAAGAATCTAATTTTGAGCCAAATATTATTAATGCCAACAAAAAATAATAATAAAATGAGAGAGAGAAAAAGGTCTCAAATGTATAAAGGACCCTGCTCAAGCAACATTATACTTGACGTAAAACGTAAGGGATATGAAAAAGAAAAAGAATAAGCAATAAGGTCATTATAAGTATTTGGCTATGAAATAGAGCGCGTTTTGCTCCTAATAATTCTCGAGAGCCTTTCTCCAATTTTGGATTGAGCAATCGTGATAAAGCCATGAGGGAATATAGCATTAGGTGCATTTTACGATGTTGTGATTTTATGATCGCATTATTGTATGCCATTTCATAAGCATGCATTCATATATATATGCATGTCGTGTTTTCTAACAGTCATTTTGTCAGTCAAGATAGCACCACAAAGAGAGAAAGCACTGAAAGCAGTCAATTGGTTAAGGATAGATAGCCAGTTGATTAGAGTTGAAGAACTTTTAACCCCCTCTGGTTTACCTAGTTCAATTTCTTCTAGTTCGTCGGGCTCCCACTTTGAGATTGAGTGTTCTTCAGTTCGAATAGATTTGCTAGTTTTAGCTTTCACTTCTATTGATAAAATGGCTGAGACCAGTGTTGCTTTGTCTAAAATGGAAAAGATGATTGAGAAAATAGTGGTAGCTAGTCTTGAGAAGTTCATGAGATCCGATAAGGGAAAAAAGAAAGTGGTAATTGAAGATCATTAAGAGGCTAAGGATGAGTCTAAAAAGAGGAAGCATGTTGACGACACTTGGCAAGAAGATGAGTTTTTTAAGAATGTCTGCCAAGAAGGTTAACTCTCAGCCAGTCATCTTAGAAAAATTCGAAAAGCTAGATAAGAAGCTCGAGAAGCTGCATGTGTTTATGAAGTCTAAGGGGATGGATCAATATATTGACCTAGATGATGATGATGATGAGGAAATATAATTGAAACAATCTACCCCTGTGACTTACAAAATGCCAAAGGTGGCAAAGTATGATAGTAATGGTGACTTGAAGGTGCACCTCATGTAGTACAAGTCTATCATAAAATTGGCGGGTTTGCTGTCAAGGGAAATTTTGAAAATATTCTCGATGTCCTTAATAGGGTCTGCCCAAACTTGGTATTATAATCTCAAGAAAAAAGTAAGAAGAAATTGGAATGATCTTACCACGGCTTTCCTCAAAGAATATGCTTACAACCTCCAAATGAGTGTTAATTTGAGTGATTTAAAAGCGACTGTGCAAAAACAAGACGAGACCTTTACAGATTATATTGCTAGATGGAGAGCCAATGTTACACAAATGAGGAACCGTCCAGATACCAAGAAGTAGATGAAGATCTTTATAAATGGGACTTTGCCAGTTTTCCGTGAGAAGCTATACTATATGCGACCAACTAAGTTTATGCAAGTTTATAAGGTGGGGACCACCATCGAAGACAAAATTAGAGAGGTCAAGAAGTATGGAAATCGTGTTGGAAGCTTTAACAAGTTCGGGTTCCAAGGGTCTAGTCAGATTTGAGAACACAACAACAGCCGCTCTAGATTTGAGAGCTACCAATGTGCCACAAAGGACATTCTCTAACTTTGACACTCCTCTCTCTAGAGTGTTCAAGAAAGTAAAAGCAACGGGTTTCTTACGACCACTTTCATCAAGACCTCCTCCCGCAATTTTGCTAAAAAATTTCGATCAGAATGCTTATTATCACTTTCATCAATGTAAGGGCCACATAATTGATAATAGCGATTAAGGCACGAGATCTAAGATCTGATCGATAATGGTAAAGTGACTAATCCTGAAAAGTCAAGGCTTAGCACGAGCACTAATCCATTCCCTAATTTTAGAAACATGCCGCCTCCTAAGAACTTATATATGGTTGAGTTTGGAAAGACTCCCGAGGAGGTGCTGTCCGACTTTGAAGAACAGGAGGAGGAAAGAGAGAAAGAGATGCTATTGGAGAAAATCTATGTTATGGTCCTTAACATCTGGGACAACATGAGGAGTGGCTCAATCAGAGTAAGCAAGTTTGGTTTGGAAGCAACAATGAAGTGGTGGTAAATCCCGTTACTTTGGACATATGGAGTAGCGAGGAAGATGAAGAGGAAGTAAGAGTAGTGCATCACATAACTAGCAGTGTTGAGTTTATCAGCTGGATGTGATCAAGCTGAGGGAAGAAAATGAGAGAGCAAGCTCATCAGGTATGCTGAAAACTGAAAAAGAAGATGATGCTCTGATTAAACAAATGAAGAAAACCTATGCAAATGTAAGCATGTGGGACATGTTACTATCATGAAAGTAACACCGAGAAGCTTTGCTAAAAGCCATGATGGAGATTCTGATTTCATCATGCATCTCCTTGGCCGATTTTATGGGGATAGTCCAACACGATCCCCTTACTATCACCTTTTCTGATGATGAACTTCCTTTAGAAGGAAGAAATCACATTAAGGTAATTATTCATAAAGGCTGAGGTAAGGAGGGTGACAAAAAATGTGATGATAGATGATGGTTCTGCCATGAACGTGCGTCTGTTAAAGATGCTTTCCAAGTTCAAGCTAGAATTGTCTGATTCGAAACCTTTTGATGTGGTGATTAGAGCATATGATGAATCTAAGAGACAAGTGGAGGGCATCTTCAAAACCGTGCTCAAGGTGGGGTAGATTGAAAAGGAGACCGAGTTCATTGTGATTAATATCCCCTCAACTTTTGCCTTGCAACTTGGGCGCCCATGGTACCATTCCTTGGGAGAAGTGCCTTCAACGTTACATCAGAAAATCAAGTTTCCATTTAATGGGAAAACAATTACCATACCTGCTGCTAATGAAAGAAGCGTAGCTATGCTAAATGTGGATAAGCAGGTTATCCTTCCATGGATGGGTTTTCATATTGCTATACTAAGCACTAATATGGGGCCTACTGTCTCTAACATCATGAAGAGAATGAATTATGAAGAAAGGAAAGGCCTTGGAAAGGATCAACAGGGCATTACAGAGCTACCCGAGATCCACACTCAAAGAAACCGCATGGGCCTAGGGTACAAAGTTGGGAGCACACCATCGAACACATACGGCTGGTTGGATATCGATGGACGATTCATCCATTTGAGTGAGCATTCCTTATTAGGTCTACTAATGGAGGCCTTTGAGCACAAGGAAAGACGTACCCCACTCTAAAAATCTTTGCAGATGTTATTAATATGTTGGTGGTTGAGCCCAAGAAACCAAAGTCTGAGTTGAAAGAAGAGAAAGAGGAGAAAGCACCCAAAGAAAAGGGGTTGAGGGGGCACGAGTGGCCAAGGAAGAAGGAAAGAAAGAGGAACAACAAGAGGGACAAGCTGTAGAGGAGAAAAAGGAAGGAAAGAATAAATTGAAGGCAAGTGGCAAAAAAGAAGAGGACCCCGTGGATCAAGTGCTGAAGGCAATAAGGGCCTATATAGAAGAGAGCTTTGAAGAAGCTAAAGCTCCTTCTGATGTGATAATTTCTGTTAGTGATGAGTCTGATTGTAATGAACTTTCTTTATTATTCAATGAAATGAACTTTAATTTTGCTTACTTGTTGGATGTCTTTCCTAATGGTTCCATTCATCAAGTAGATAAGCACTTGTGCATATTTGACACTGACTCATCATGCATGCTTGAATTTAATATTGGCACAAAAGATAATCTACGAATTCTATTAATTGGGCCAAACCTACGCTAGAGTTAAATACAAAATTTTAAAAGTCTACTAATGGACAAAAAGAAACTCTTTTCATGGAGTTATGAGGACATGTTAGGGATAGACAGGTCTATAACTGAGCACACAATTCCCCTGTATCCTAGAGCCAAGCCAGTGAAACAAAAGAGGAGAAGGTTAAGACCAGAATGGGCCGAGAAGATTAAAGAGGAAGTGACCAAGTAGATAGATGTAGGATTTCTAGAAGTTGTTCACTATCCAAAATGGTTGGCAAATATAGTCCTAGTTCCTAAGAAAGATGGAAGGGTTAGAATGAGTGGACTATAGGGATCTGAACAAAGCATCACCGAAGGATGATTTTCACCTCCCACATATTGATATCCTAATGGATAGTGCAACAATGATGGGATGCTACTCTATCATAGATGAGTTCGCAGGATATAACTAGATTCTTATGGCATTACTAGACAAGGTCAAGACAATATTCGTGATAGAGTTTGGTGCCTTCTGCTACCAGGTGATGCCGTTTGGCTTAAAAAACACCGAGGCTATTTACCAAAGGAATGCTACTGCATTATTTCATGACATGATCCACAAGGAGATAGAAATGTATATTGATGATATGATTGTCATGACAAAGACACCAGAAGAGCATCCAGTAGCCCTGGAAAAGTTCATAGACAAATTAATTAAATACAAGCTACGGTTGAACGCGATGGAATGTGTGTTCAGGGTGATTCATAGTAGGACCTAAAGGAATAGAGGTCAATCTAGACAAGATTAGGGCGATCTAAGAAATGGAGCCATCGAAGACAAAAAGCAAGTGAGAAATTTTTGAGGAAAGATTCAATATATCAGTAGGTTTATATCGAAGTTGTCTATAGTATGGGATCCAATCTTTAAACTTTTAAGGAAAGATCAGCCAGTAAAGTGGAACGATCACTGCTAAACAGCTTTCGACAAAATCAAGGAATATTTATCAAGTCCCCTGGTTTTGTGCGCACCAAAGCCGAAAAACCCTTAATTCTGTACTTGACAGTGGAAGATGTTGGAATTGGAGCCATGTTAGCACAAGCTAATGAAGCCAATGTTGAGAAGGCAGTGTAATACTTGAGTAAAAAGCTTCTTCCAAATGAACACAAATATAACTTGATTGAAAGAACTTGCTTAGCAATGGTATAGGCTACCAGAAAACTTCGATACTACTTCCAGTCTTATAAGGTAATAGCAGTATCAAGAATGGCTCCAGTCAGATATTTGTATGGGACACCAACATTAGTGGGGAAACTAGCAAGATGGCTAATCCGACTGTCAGAATTTGATATTGAATATGCCACAAAGAAAACTGTCAAAGGACGAGCAGTTGTAGACTTTTTAGCAGCACATCCAGTTGAAGACGATGAATAATGGGAGATTGATTTTCCCAATGACCATCTGAACTTGACAGAAAAGAAAGGATGGAAGCTTTACTTTGATGGTTCAGCTCATAATAAAGGAGCCGGAGTAGGCGTCTTGCTAGAATCTTCATAAGGAGAAGTTATCTCGATATTGAAGAGATTACAGTTTGCAGTCATGAATAACATGGCAAAGTATGAAGCCTCCCTATTTAGGTTAGAAGCTCCGATTTTAGTCAAAGAAGACAGGCTAAAACCTTATATTGACTACTTGCACATTATTATTCAGAACTTTGAGAGAGTAATGTTCACACACACAAGCAAAATGAACAATCGAGTACCTCATGCCTTGGCTAATTTAGCATTAGCTTAGGAAGAGATTTCGGTTATGCCTAAGAAGCCATTCGTGATGTCTTCATGTAGTGTCACACCCGACTCTAATCACCAGAAGAATTGTCTGCTTTGGATCAAGCCAAATCCCCCATACAAGATTGGCAAGACCCGCATGGTTTTGTCCCGCAGGTGAAATGGGAAACTTCCCAAGAGATCACCCATCCTAGGATTTTTGTTAAGTGAGCACGCTTAACCTTGGAGTTCCTCTAACTCTCAAGCCATTCCACTAAAAGGCGCATCTAATGATTAGTTTCCTGCTTTTCGATATATGATTCGATTCATTTATGTGTTCCGCATTCCACTACCCTAGCTAGCCTGCCATCCTAGAAGCTAGCCAGGAGCTTTGCTCTACCAGGCCCTTTGAGATAGCTTTGCCGAGTCGGGATGTCACAAGCCCACCAGCTTTCATGTGGTTCGCCCTCAAACCATATATCTACTAGAGGGGGTCCGGCTCTTATACCAACTGTCACACCCGACTCTAATAACCAGAGGAATTGTCCACTTTGGATCAAGCCAAATCTCACATACAAGATTGGCAAGACCCGCACGGTTTTGTCCCGCATGTGAAATGGGAAACTTCCCAAGAGGTCACCCATCCTAGGATTTTCGTTAAGTGAGCCTGCTTAATCCTGGAGTTCTTCCAACTCTCCAACCATTCCACCAAAAGGCGCCTCTAATGATTAGTTTCCCCCTTTTTAATATATGATTCGATTCATTCTTTTGTCCCGCATTCCACTACCCTAGCCTGCCATCCTAGAAGCCAGCTAAGAGCGTTGCTCTACCCACCCTCTTAAGATCGCTTTGCAGGGTCGGGATGTCACAAGAGCATCTTGTGTTATGAATGCGAAAGGATTGTGGATATCGAGGAAGAAGAACAACCATGGTTTTATGATGTCATACAGTGGATGACTAAAAGAGTATATCCAAAATCAGCTACTAGAGACAACAGAAGAGCTATACAATGTTGGGCATTACAATTTGCAGTTTTAGATGGCCAATTGTACAGAAGAATGTCAAACAGGGTATTTTTAAGATGCGTATCGAGGAAAGAGCTAAAGGGATTATGGAATAATCCATACAGGAGTTTGTGGCACCCACATGAATGGAAAAGCACTAGCTAAGAAAATTCTAAGATAGGGTTTCTTCTAGTTGATAATAGAAAGGGATTGTATTTCTTTTGTGAAAAGGCATTTCGAATGTCAAATTCACAGAGACCTGATTCATATTCTGCTTTCAGAATTACATCCTTTTATTTCGCTATGGCCATTCACAGCTTGGGGAATAGATATCATTGGCAAAATCTCACCACTAGCTTCTAACAGACATAAGTTTATAGTGGTAGCAGTGGACTATTTCTCAAGATGGGTCAAAGCAGAATCATTTAAGAACATCGGCACCAAGCAAATGGAAAATTCATTGAAAAGAACCTGATCTGTAGACATAGAATCCCCCATCATATAGTGATAGATAATGGAGTTTACTTCCAAGCAGAAGTTAAAACACTGTTAGAGAAGTATAGAATCGAACACCACAAATTGTCACCATACAAACCACAAGCTAATGGGGCAGTGGAAGCCACAAACAAAAACGTCAAGAAAATATTAACAAAAATGTTAGAAAATCATCGTGATTGGGCAAGCAAGCTATAGTATGCTTTGTGGGGAATCGGACTACAACCAAATCTGCGAATAGGGCAACCCCTTATTCTTTAGTCTACGGAATGGAAGTCATGTTGTCAACAGAAATAGAAGTGTAGTCCTTGCACATAATGATGGAATCTAAGATTCTAGAATGTCAATGGGTAGAGAATCTCCATCAAGAATTAGCACTCCTAGATGGGAAAAGGCTAAATGCTTGATTCATGGATAAACTTTATAAAAGGAGGGTAGCTAAGCATTTCAACAAAAGAGTTCATTCAAAGTTATTGAGAGTAGGGGATTTGCTTCTGAAATAGGTGTGGCTGAACACTCATGACCCAAAGGGAAAGTTCAAGCCTAACTAGGAGGGCCCATTTCTAATTAAGAGAATGTTTTCAAACGGTGCAGTAAAGCTATTAGACATGGAAGGCAATGAGTTTACTGAGCTAGTTAATATGGATAGGTTGAAGAAATTTTATGTAAAGCTTGAATCGTTTATGGCAAAGCCCAATTAATAAATTCACCTTTTGTATTCTTATTAACTTTAAAGCATGTTATGTTAAGTTTATGTTAATATGCAAATGTCGTGAATTACCTTGATGATATAGAATAGTAGGAAATATATCAAGCATTTTTAAGCAAAAAGACATTCCATTCATAATAAGTGCATCCATTCCATAGATTGCAGATTTAATAATTGTTTAATACATTTCATTAGAAATCAGGATAAAAGCATCTACATGCCACGTCCTAACAGAAATCTACCTGTCAACAAATCAGCCAACTCTAAATCAGCACCAACTCTGGAATAAGCCTGTAGCCAAGAGCGGTATAAGTCTGAGGAAGAAGTATCGGCCACATCAGAGATGGGTACAGTTGTGCGGTGAGGGTAGGTGGAAATAAAGCGAGTCAGGAATCGTTGTTTAATAAGACCACCCTCAAACCGCGTGTAGTTAGGGACAGCCTGATGCCGACCGTATTACCTAACTATGTGGCTGGGATAACAAGCAAGTGCCATGGACAACCTGCACAAGGGCAGACAAAGCATGTAAGAGGAAACTGTGACCCGCTCTATGTACCGCCAGGGGCAGGTCCATTTGACTCCTCGGAGGTGTGATCCAGAAAAATAGCAGTCCAGTCTTTCATAGTCTTGCCAGTCAAACGACATTGATGACAGACTGAGACTCACAGTCTATAATCGAACATCAGATGGTCCAATGGTTGAGCCATCACCTACAGCTTCTCAAAAGCCCATAACTATGAATGCATTCAAAAAAAAAAAAAAAAAAAGAAAAGAAAAGAAGAAAAGGAAAGAAAGAAAAAGCTCATTAAGTCGAAAACCCACAAGGGCGACTTAAGCAAAAGAAAATGCATTTACTTATAGGAGAAGCGGACTCCCCATAGGACCCAGTACTGAGCTAGGGTTCTGAGCATGCTCTCCCAACCAAGTAAATGTCTTTGCCAGAATAGGTGGAAAAGGTGTGCGTCGCCTAGCCATCTACTCGATATGGGCACCAGCCTAAGGCTACCATAGCCATCAAGGCCATTGAGTAGCAAATATTAGCTCAGGATGCAGAAACAAATAAATGGAGGCTAGTACGGGCTAGTACGGTCCATACCCAAGGCACATTCAATAAGCGATTGCAGAGTTACAACATCAACTCCAAAGTCATAAGACAGTAGCTCATAAGCTGAGAAACCAAAGATAGGATGAATTAATGAAGTAGGATCTATGTCTAGCCGAGGCACCGCAAGAATTTTGTAAACTGCGGGTATTCTCCCAGAAATGATGCAGAGTTCTTCAAATAACAGACAGATCTCAAAGCCATTATGATGGAAAAAGTTATTCGAAGGATCAAAGTGATTGATCAACCACTGCAGCAATTCGGGTTGAACCCGAATGTTCTAGTAATAAGCCAGTCCGTTGAGTTCAAATGGTGATAATGAATCTCAATCCTCACAGCTAAGACTACAGAATAATGCTTCAAATACAGACGCCAAGGTCCGATCCATGGAAAATGGGGAAGAAATGAGAATTTTGGGGGAGTTTTTGAGTGAAAGCTTCATTTGGAATAAGAGAGAAGAGCTTTTAAGTGCATAGGTGTATTATGCACTTTTATAGCAAGAAACGAGAGGGCAATGTGACAGTTGGCTGCCACTGTAACACTAGTGGCACATGCCATTGCATGTGGCACAAGGCGTAGCATAGTGGTGCACGCCACTGGTAAACAGCTAGTTAAAGAATATGCTGTTTTGTTGTTTCTTCAATTTCCAAATTCAATCAGTAGCATGAATGTTAACTATAAAGCACAAATAACACCAATATCATTCAAAAACTTATGAAGAGACTATCCTCTAGCCTTCATATATGAAAATAATCATTCTTTACAAGAAAATTCCCCAAATCATATTTGAGTGCAATGAAGAGAAGGGAAAAATAAGCAAATATAAGCTGGGACAGCCGGCTCAAAACATGTTTAAGGTTGTCTCTTTCGAGTCCTTGCTGCTGCCTCATCGGTCTCTTTGATGATCACCAGTAGGTGTCCATCTTCGCAACCCGCACGCCCGCCACGCCATATCCCTCGGCCTTGACTAGCAGGAGGCACCATGTCAACTCTCTGCATACATTCATAAATAATAGTGATTGCATTACACACATACATGGCATATGCATGCATGCCTTCTTTTTATAGTGTTTATACTTATAGATATGTGATCATTCGAAAGCCTCGCCTCTGCCAACTTCAAGCGAGCTGCCTCGTACAGCTGGCACGCCTCGTTGTAGTCATCAATGGACACTTGTAGAATAACACAGGGGTAGGGAAAACAATAAGAAAGCATAATAATAAAGAGCAAATATCAGAATTAAAAAAATAGAAGTTACTCACGTGGGTGCAGCCAGGCGGTGACATCTGGTATGGACTCACAAGATGCGTCTCTAGCATGCCCTAGGTAGGCTAACCTGTGCGGTCCATAATGAAAGAGAACAAGGCACCTGGCACATGCTCGGGCATGCCAACAACAACAGCCGTATTTGAAGCTCTGGTTTCGGAACCTCTCGTCACGCGTTTACAGCGCTGTTACTGCTGCTGCAAGAATAAGGCACTATGAATGGAAGACACTGGGCCAAAGCCAAAATAACATAATAAAAGAGTTGAAATCTACCTGTACCACGGGCAGCGCCCTGGCCTCCATCTAGCTCCTCCCCCTCATTAAAAGGATTAAACTCAGTCAGAGGAGGGACATGAATCAGGAGTTGAGTTCATGCAAATACAACATATGCACTGGCCACAAAGGCTGCCAAGTGATCTATAACAGCTGACCCTCTTTGAGCAGCTGCAATGTCCTGCTCCAGTCGGATAGATCTTATCTACAGCATATAATATGGAACATCGTGAGGGACTCTCCTCCAATAAGAGCCAGGCTCCCACTCGTATATCCTCTCTCTGAGGTAATACTGTTGACGCGTGATTTTATGCCTCCACCTGACCCGATGATGATATGAGGACAAAGGATAAGGTTTCACAATAAACCGGAAGTGTTTGAACCAAAAATTGAATCAAACCGCCCAAAGGAGCCTAACTCGTGTTAGGGCTGCGTCACGCAGCTAGTACCTGCGTGACAGCACTCTTAGCTGCGTCATGCAGCTCTAACAGGACTGACACCTCTGGCGCGCGCCCGTGCAACGGCCTGCACTGTTTGTATGGATATGCGGCAACTGTACGAAAAGTAAGTCACGTCACGCAGGTTTACGGGTGCGTCACGCAGCTTCTACCCGCGTGACGCGACTGCTCTGTTGCCCTAGCCATATAAATACAACATTTTACAGCAAAAACGGGACTTTTGGCACTTTTGACACTTTACTCTCATTTTCCTCTAAGAAATACAACTTTCTGAGTTTAGGTATCTAAAAAACGACTAAAGCTCTTTCTCAAGAACTCCACTGAGCAAACTTGAGGTAGATCAAGTCATAGGTATTTAGATTTAAGATCAAAGAAAGATAATATAAAAAGATAAAAAAAGAGGAAAAGAGAGGAAAACAATTTTATTTTCGTGAAAGAACTTGGTGATTGCGCTCCTGGGATTGTGAAACATTATCTCTGAAATCAATATCAGCGTATGCAATCCTCAAATCTGAGGGCTAAGTAACGATTCTAACTTTTCTTTTTCGTTTTTTAGTATTCTATCTCTTAAAATCTCATTTTCACATTGTTTGGTTGAATTGTTATTGATAAAACGCAAGTTTGCCCATTGTTGAACTCTTTTGGGTTGGTTTTAATCACTTTAAACAAAAAGAACACGTAAAAAGGGAAGGTTTGAAAGGTAGTTGCGGACCAGAGCAGCCGCGTCACGCAGCTACTACCTACGTGACGCGACTGTTCGTGTCCAAAATCCTTTATTTTGGGTTAGACCACCTGCGTGACGCAGCTGTTCGCGTATTTAGTTTTTATTTTGTTTTTATACTCTGTTTAGTGTTTCATTGTAAATAAATAATCAATATGTCTGAGTGTTTTAAATAAACTATGAACAGCTTCGCCATGTAGCTAGAAGTTCCGTCACGCGACTGTTCTTCATAGAACAGCTGCGTGACGCGACTGTTCTAGTCTACAGGATCATAACTAGATTTCCGTCACGCGATTGTTTTTCATAGAACAGCTGCGTGACGCAACTGTTATAAGTTCCAGAATAAGAGACAAGAGTTGCGTCACGCGCCTATTCTTCGTAGGACAGCTGCGTGACGCAACTGTCTCCCAGTTTTAATTTACTTTTGTTATTTTATTTTAACTCCACGTCATTAAGTAGATTTTAATCCTAATCCAAGAAATGGTCAATTATGGGCAAATTAAGTTTTAATCAAGCAAAGTCGATTAATTATTGATGATTATGAGATTTTTAAGATTTTATTTCTTATCGCTTATTATTAATTACATTACTAAACTCGGTTTGTGGCCCGCCTTTAACCATAAGGCAAGAGCGGGTCTTTTACTTTATTTGATATGTATTATGGATGGATGATGGATGATATGATTTATCTGTGATGAATGCAATGAATGAATCAAATTGGGACGGCTAATTAATTTTCCACATAGGAACTCGGTTCGATTTATTCGGGTTGGGTTTAAACAATTCGGTTTTTTCTAAAATAAAATCAAATTAGAAATCGTAGGTTAAAAGAGGCCGATTTTCCGGGCGTCGGCTTCCAACGGGCCGACGTACCCAATTCCCTTACCTAGAACCTCATTGGTTCGCCTGACCAGTTTTTCTAAATAAAAGGCCTTGAATAAAATGGGTTAAAATGGAGTCACTTTTATGAAATAAAAAATGGAAACGGTCCCATTGCCGAAAAAATGGGTGGCGACTAAAAATGATTTATAAGACCGATTTATCGGCATCGCATATCCAAAGAGGCTTTTATCACCATTTTCCAAAATAAACACACAACAATAGACCCATGATTTTCTCCGGGGGGAAAACAGTTTTGGCGACTTCACTGGGGATTTTGCACCCACTAATCCCCGGTTGTTTTTAATAAATAATTTAGTGGTTGCAATTAGGAGTTGACTCTAAAAAGCCTACTATTTCTAAATAAAATTGGATAGAAAAGTCAATGGAAAATTATTAATCGTCCGTATATGTTTAATTGCTTTCATTTTCTTTTTAGGATTTTGGCATTCATTCGCATTTCTCTCTTCTCACCTCATTCTACCAGTATCACCCTTCGGTACTGGTGTTAAGTTTGACGGTGGATCTAGCCTAAACCATGCGATTTAGGTGCATCCATTCGAGAATTAACATTACTACTAACCGCAAGCCTAGTACCTTAAAGGTGCGTCAAAAGGAGTAGGCCCAACAAAGCCCGAATCCTGTTTGCGGAACCCAGACTTTGTTAAGCCCAATAAGACTAAAGCCAATGCACATAGTTAAAAACCTTAGTTACCTCCCCTAAGGTACACCCGGGTCTATTTGCTGTTGTTATGCCGCATTCATTTCCGAGAGTTTATTTCGTCAATCTCAAAACCCCCTGTTGGTTGTCGAGATTAGACCAATTCCTAGGAAACAGATGTCGGAATTTATACCAATGGAATCCGTGTGTGGGAGAAATAAGGTTGGAAGGCATGCATTTCCCAACTCTCGTTCCCCTGTTTGATATAAACTGTACATATGTTGTGACATTCATGCACCATGTAACATTTTTCTTTTTCAGCCATGCATTAATAAGAGCTAATGTCCGGTATGGACATTTGACCTTGATTTTGAGACTGGACCTCAAATTCGTTTTGAGTAATATAATGCAATCGCTTATTGTGAATTACTGTCCGAAAGAAAAGGGAGTTATAAGGGGGTTACAATTCCTTTGTATTTTAACATTTCTCGCATTATCTGAAAATAAGTGAGAGATTACGATAGTTATAATAAAATAAAAATGAAATCCTGCTTGGGACCATATGTTCCAAGGCAAAAAGTAAGGATACAAAAAATACGCAATAACAAGAATAATAAAATCCCGCTCGGAAATTCTTTCATTCCGAGGTAAAAGTTAGGGATTTGAGAGAAAATAGTCGATCGTAAATCCAAAAGGAACGATCGACGACAGATAATGCCTGAAATGTTTAAGTACAAAATAAGTTATTGATGTATTATTCATACCGAATTTTTGGTCCAGTCGTCGAAATCGAGATCTTATTTCCATATTGGTTTTAGCACATTAGAAATGCATTTCTCATCCTATGTGTTTTCATTTTCGCATGCATACATGCAGGGCCCTCTTTAACTCAGAATTTTTTTTATCAGAATTGATCCTTCCCGAGAAATTGCTTCGAGAGCTTGGAACCGACATCCTGGTCAGCGTCTAGTTAGAACCTCCTAAATCCCCGAGTTTACTCCAATTAGTTCAGCGAATCCTTCAAGTTCATCAGATTCAGAGCCTGACTCAGATTCAGTAGAAATGGTGGATAACACGGAAAATGAGACCGGATTTTCTGAGACTCAGATAAGAACCATTGCTCAGATTGTGGCTGCGGCTCTTGCCCAAGATAGGGCCCAAAACCAAACTACTCCCCCTTCTAGCAGTCAGCCTGAGGTGGAAGAAAGGCCAATTCCAGAACCTGTATTAGAAAACCAAGCTTCTGTGGGAAACACTGTCCAAGTCGAGAATGATGTGCTCAAACAACTTGCCGATCTGAAAGAAAGATTCGACAAAATGGCGGCAGTAAAAGAGAAAGATCCAGTCACTAATTTTCACATCACTGAGTACGTTTTGCACCCGACCAGTTCGGCTTCATTTAAAACATTCAAGCATACCATATTTGAAGGAGACAATGATCCTCGCTCTCACTTGTCTGAATTCCTCCGAGTATCACAGATGAACCGGTATAACGAGGAAGATGTCTTGCGTGCATTTCCGCAAACACTGCATAAAGACTATCGGAGGTGGTACGATGGTCTAGATGAGGAGGTTCAGAAGAATTGGATCAAGCTGCAGACCGCTTTTCTTAAGCACTTCAAGACCGACGAGAGTGATGAATTCAGCTTGCGCGATCTGGAGAGTTTAAGACAGGGGAAGGACGAGAGCTTTTCTGATTACTACAGGAGATGGAGAACTAAGTTGTATAGAGTTCAGACAAGGCCAAAAGATAAAGAATTGATCCGTATCTTCAGTAGGAGTCTGTTGCCCTTTTTCAAGGAAAGGATGTTGACCCAACCTCTCACAGACTTTTCTTTAGTTCAAAGCGCTGGATTGAACATTGAGGAGCTGTATAAGGAAGAAAAGAAGAAGAATAGAGGGTTTGGTAACTACCGGACTTCTTATGGTGACAGAGGTGCCGGAAGCAGTAATCAGAATCAGTCGGGGAATAACAATGCTATAGTGGGATCAGTTAATGAAAGGCGTAAGAGAGAGTTCACTGATTTGGGGAGACCCTTGAGCACAGTACTGAGATCTTGTATCAAGAATGGGGTGTTGTCGAAGCTACCGGTCGACCCGACTAAACCAGTTCGAGGGAGATATATGGACAGAAATTGCGATTATCATCAGTGTAAGGGACATTCAACTGATGAATGTTTCAAATTAAGGCACGATATTCAAGACTTGATCGACAGTGGGAAGATTATTAAGCCTTCGGACAAGAGCAAACCAAGCACCAAGAACAATCCGCTTCCCCAATATCAGTACAATTATCTGCCTCTTAAGTCTCAGTCGGGCGGATCGGTCAATGCGATTGGGAGCGGATTACCAGAAGAGGTAGTATTAGCTGAAGCAGAATGGGAAGAGCGGATGTGCGCTATGTTAAACATATGGGATGACTGTAGTAGTGATGAGGAAGAAAAGGTGCCAGTGAAGATTGAAATCGAGAAAAGTATCACTGTGAAAGTAGGTGATGTACCAGAGGATGAAGATGAACAGCTCCAGCTGGCCATTCAAAAGAGCTTAGCCAACCAAGAGGAACAATGGTACTACAACAGTGAAGAAGAAGTGAATGAAGTAGGTGTTCAGAGCTTGACCCGCAGTGGGTGAGTGTACAATTCCAAGAGCAGTATGCAGGCTAAGGGAAAAGAGATTGCTGTTGATGGAGCGAAGAAGAGAATGACAGAGAAAGGCGGAGAGGAGCCGAAAGAAAAGAAGAATGAGGAAGAGGTAGTGAAAGGGCAAAAGAAGGCTGTCGAAGTTGGAGAAAGCAATCAGAACAAGACACCTAGTGGGATGACCGCCAGTTCGGTGCTGAGTCAATTACAAAGAACCAGAGCAGACATTTCAATATGGGATTTTTTTGATAGCATCTAAAGAACATAGAGAGGCCTTGCTTGAAGCCATGACCTTTGTCAGAGTGCCGGCTCGGATCCAAAGTGTTGATATGATCAACGTGCTACAGCGTAGAATCGGTGAAGTTACCTTCTTTGACTCAGACCTTCCACCAGAAGGAAGAAACCACTGTAAACCGTTGTACATTCAGATCACCGTCAATGGAAGAGATACCCGGAATGTAATGATTAATAACGGATCGACACTGTGTGTATGTCCGCTAAAGATCTGTCCAAATTTAAAATTGAAGAATCAGAGCTTGAGCCATCAAACATGGTGGTCAAGGCTTATGATAACACTACGCGGAATGCAAAAGGGACTTTCAAAGCGAAGATATCCACAGGGGCAGTGGAAAGCTGGGTAGACGTAGTTGTGCTAGACATCTTAGCCAACTATGCTCTTTTGTTAGGAAGACCATGGCTCCATCCCTTAGGCGCAGTCTCGTCCACTTTGCACAGAAAAGTGAAAATTCCGTGGGGTACAGATGTGGTGACAGTTAATGCACAGGAAGATCTGAGTGTGGCTACAGTGGAAGGACTAGAGCTGGCAGTGCCCTTATCAGGATTTCAGGTGGCAGTAATTGATGTGCCCACCACCGAGAGCAAGAGTGCAATGAATCGGATGAGTCCTTTCTCGAGGAAGATGATGAAGAGAATGCAATGGCAGTATGGTCGAGGTTTGGGCCGGGAGCTACAAGGAAGGTTTGAGCCTCTCTCATCGGCATTTGGACAACAAGACAAGCGCGGATTGGGCTATTCCGAAAATAGAAAGAAGGAGAAGTATGAGATCCGGTCTCCAGTTAGAGGGTCAAATTTGAATCATATCTTCTTTGTTCCACAAGCCGAGGGAGAATTTCGAAGTAGGGGGAAGACCTATCCCGGTTTGGAGATATTTATGACTGATTATGAGGAGAAGCTGATCAAGTCGCCCGAACCTTCCTTGGAACAGCTGATGGATGGAACTGAGTTTATGGTGGGTATGACAGAAGCAAACACTGGATCTGATTGGTTGAAGAAGATATCCGAGTTTGAAGACTTTTTGGGGATTGGGGATGAAGCTTCCAAGTTAGTACAAGAGCAAAAAGCCAAGGCGAGGATCCTCCAGTCTGTTCTAGCTGCTGAAGATGCCGAAGGGGCAGAGAGGAAGGCGGAGAAGATGATAGAGCATGGAGAGTCTGAGAAAGAAGCTACCCCGGAAGATGAAGGAGGTGCAGATCCAGATGAAGTAATCTCGGCAATAAAAGATACTTGTAATGAATGTATTGAACAGGCAATTAATCCTGTGTTTTGCTATTCTGATGCTTGTTTTAAGAACAATATGGATGGTTTCCCTCTTTTATTTTAATCAATGGAAGTGAACTTTGACTATTTGTTTTCTTGTTTTCCTGATTGTCATGTTCATGGCATTGATTATACCACTCGCATATTTGAAATAAATGCATTGCATCATTTTGCATTTAATTTAAGCACCACTGAAGATCCTAAAATAATTGAAATCGGATCAGACTTCAAACCTGAGCTCAGACAAAATCTTCAAGAATGCATTAAAAGAAATTCGGAGGTATTTGCTTGGAGTTATGCGTACATGCCAGGGATCGACAGATCAATAGCAAAGCACTTCATCCCTACTGATCCGAATATCAAGCCAGTGAAACAAAAAAGGAGAAGGGTCAGACCAGAATGGCAGGACAAGATCAAAGCTGAAGTCCAGAAGCAGTTGGATGCAGGATTCATAGAAGTAGTACATTATCCGGAATGGTTGGCAAATATAGTCCCGGTGCTCAAAAAGGATGGAAGGATAAGGGTCTGTGTCGACTACAGGGACCTGAACAAAGCCTTGCCTAAGGACGACTTTCCACTTCCACACATAGATGTTTTGATAGACAGTGCTGCTGGAATGGGATGTTATTCTATCATGGACGAATTCTCAGGGTATAATCAGATATTGATGGCCTTAGTGGATAAGCATAAGACCGCCTTCACCACAGACTTCAGAACATTTTGCTATAGAGTGATGCCGTTCGGACTGAAGAATGCCGGGGCAACATATCAGAGGATGGCTACTACGTTATTTCATGATATGATCCATAAGGGACTGGAAGTGTACGTAGATGACATGGTGATCATGACAAAAACACAGGAGGAACACGCAGAGATGCTGGAGAAGTTCTTTGCACGGGTCAAGCAGTACAACTTGAGACTTAATCCCAAGAAGTGTGTATTTGGAGTGACGAAAGGAAAATTGTTAGGTTTTGTGGTAGGACCTAACGGGATTGAGGTTGACCCAGACAAAATAAAAGCCATTCAAGATATGGAACCGCCAAGAACAGAGCGTCAGGTGAGAAGCTTCCTAGGTAAAATTCAGTATATCAACAGATTTATTTCAAGGTTATCCATCACTTGTGCTCCAATTTTCAAGTTACTGAAAAAGAATCAGCCAGTCAAGTGGAATGAGGACTGCCAGAAGGCCTTTGACCACATAAAGAAATATCTGATGAATCCACCGGTGCTCAGTCCACCAAGACCAGGAGAACCTCTAATCTTGTACCTATCTATAGAAGATGCAGGAGTTGGAGCAATGTTGGTACAGCCGGACTCCGCTGGAGTAGAAAAAGCTATCTACTACATCAGCAAGAAACTACTGCCCATCGAAGAGAAATACAATCTGATAGAGAAAACGTGCATGGCAGTAGTATGGTCGATAAAGAAGTTGAGGCCGTATTTTGATTCCTTCAGGGTCACTTTCATCTCCAAAATTGATCCGTTGAAGTATTTGCAGAAAACACCTACTCTAGAGGGACGGCTGTCTAAGTGGTTGATTCAGATGCCTAGTGTGGATGCGGAGTTTGTAACGAAGAAGACGGTCAAAGGCCAAGCCGTGGCAGAATTCCTAGCAGAAAACCCTGTGACAGACGACAAATCATGGGAATTGGAGTTTCCTGATGAACACTTGCTGTGCGTTGAAACAAGAGCTTGGAAGTTATACTTTGATGGATCAGCTAACAGAAACGGAGCTGGGGCTGGTATTGTTATAGAAGCACCTAACGGCGAAGTCACAACCATGTGCAAGAGACTACTGTTCCCGGTCACTAACAACATGGCAGAATATGAAGCGTGCATCATGGGAATGGAAGCCCTTCTTGCATCCGGTGCTAAGGAAGTTGAGGTGATAGGAGATTCTTTATTGGTTATTGAGCACGCCAACGAGAGATGGAAGGTAGAAGAAGACCGATTGAAGCCTTATGTCGAGTATTTGTTGAAGAAAGCAGCACTATTTGACAAGATCACTTTCACTCACATAGGAAGAACCTATAACAGGATTCCAGACACCTTGGCAAACTTAGCATCGGCTTGGCAGGATTTGACTAAAGTTCCGAAGAAGCCATTTATCATTACCGCAGCCAATATCCCGTGTTATAAAGATCATTTTGTGAACCAGATAGAACCGGAGGAAGAACCATGGTTCACGGATATTCTGAGGTACATGAAAGATGGTACTTTTTCTGAAGATGCTACGAAGGAAGACCGTACAGTCCTCAGGAAAATGGCTCTGAATTATGTTATAGTCGATGATGAACTTTACAGGAGAGCTTGGGATGGGATGTTGCTACGATGTGTGAGTAAGAAAGAAGGAGAGGACATTATGAGAAAAGTTCATGAAGGAGTTTGCGGTACTCATCTAAGCGGCATGAGCTTAGCAAGAAAAATCATGAGGCAAGGTCATTTTTGGATGCAGATGGAAGGCGACTGTGTTCAGTATGTGCGTCATTGCAAAGCTTACCAATACCATGATAATAAAAACCACTTACCTGCGGTTGAACTCCATCCGACAACTCCTTCGTGGCCTTTTTCTGCATGGGGCATAGACATCATCGGCAAAATCTCACCTGCAGCATCCAACGGCCATCAGTATATATTGGTTGCAGTTGACTACTTCTCTAGATGGATCGAGGCTCAATCTTATAGAATCTTAACTGCCAAGCACGTGGCAAGATTTATTGAACAGAACATTTTCTGTCGCTATGGTGTTCCCCATCACATAGTCACAGATAATGGTTCTCATTTTCAAGCAGAGGTTGGCCAATTGCTTTATAAATATAAGGTTGAGCATCACCATTCCTCTCCTTATCGCCCTCAGGCTAATGGTGCAGTAGAAGCAGCAAATAAGGAGATCAAGAGAATCCTGTCAAAGATGTGCGAAAGGTATAGAAGCTGGGCTGAGAAACTTCCTTTCGCACTCTGGGGGCATCGTACTACCTTCAAGGCAGTAAATGGAGCTTCTCCCTTCGAATTGGTATACGGGATGGAGGCAGTGTTACCGGTAGAGCTCGAAAAGAAGTCTCAGAGTGATAGTAGAAGCTGGTCTGACCAAAGAAGAATGGGTCAAGAAAAGGTATGAAGAACTGGCACTCTTAGACGGAAGGAGACTGAATGCTCGATTCCAGGATCAGATGAGAAAAAGGAGGATTGCTCGTTTCTACAACAAGCGGGTACATCCAAGGGCTTTAAAGAATGGAGATTTAGTGTTGATCAGGTTATTGGATCATGAAGCCCAACATCATCCTGGTGGGAAATTCAAACCCAACTGGCATGGGTCGTTCAGAATTCAGAAGCTGCTACCTAAAGGCGACGTCGAATTAGTCACTATGGAAGGAGAGCCTGTCAATCGGATTGTCAACCAGGATCAAATGAAAAGGTTCTATGTCTGAAATGATAATTTCAAAAAAAAAAAAAAAAAAAAAAAAAAAAAAAGAGCTAAGTTGAAAACCCGAAAGGGCAGCTTAGGCAAGAAATGAGCTCGCTAGGTTGAAAACCCGCAAGGGCGGCCTAGGCAAAAGTTAGAGCACGTAAAAAAAATATGCAAAATAATGACAATAAAATAAAATCTTGGGATTAACGCGTGGTGCTTAGCTTAAATGCAGAATTCATGCCATGCGTTCGTGACAGATTAGTGATTGGTTGCTCAACGCCATCAACTTGACTCAAAGGAGAATAGGAAATCAAGTAGTTAGAGCGAATGTGTGAATACTCAAATTTTGAGGCTCAAAAAGCCAGTTTTCCCAGACTGCAAACAGTCCGGCCTGCAACAGTGCCATGCCAATTAGTTTGTCGGACTGCAAACAGTGCCATGCCATGCCAAACAGTGCCATGCCAAACAGTCTGGCCTGCAAAGAGCCAGTTTTGCCGGACTGCAAACAGTCCGGCCGGACCGGAGGCCATTTTGGAAACTCACCGAAAGTATGCCAATATGGTACTTAAAACGTCCGGAATGTCGCAACGACCATGGAACAGGTCCCGGAATATTTTTCGGAGACCCGGAACTCCCGAAAACTCCCCCGGAGTGAAAAAGCCCAAGTAACCGCGGCCGAGCACGGTGGCTCCGGCCACCGTGGCACCCGCCACCGGCACCGGAGGCGCCTGCCGCCGGCCACGGCGGCACATGCCGCGGGACCGCCGGCGGCCCCTGCCGCCAGACATCCGGCGGCACCTGCCGCCGGACCGCCGGCGGCACGACCCATTTTTGCCTATAAAAGGCCACTTACCTCTTCAATTTTGACACCCCTGTCTGTGTTGACGGACGATCTTCCTCCCTCCCACGCTCATTGCGATTTCTTTACCGCTTTTTGCATTTAATTTAATTTTTATTGCATTTTTATTGTGATACTTGGTCACTAAAATTAAACAAAATAAAATTAATTAATATTTCCTAAACGAGGAGCTTAATCTGGAGCTAGGAAGCGGCCGTCGATTAAATCAGGTACACAAACGAAACTCTGCTCATTTAATTTTAGCACTTCATGCATATTTCTCTTCTACTCTTAATAATTCTACAACCGCATAAATGCATTCACGTCATCATTTAGACAAATAAACTGTCTTAATTAAACACGATTAAGCTTAAATGTCCGGTTAATTAATAACCGTGGTATTAAAGCTTAAATCCGACAATATTGGCTAAAATGCCTAGTTAATCAATAACTACGGTGTAATTGCCTTTATTTCGAACACTTCGCCTAAAGGTCCGATTAATCGATAATTGTGGCTAACGGCCTCGTTCAATCACATTTTTTGGCAACAAATTGCCTATGTTTAATCAATTAATTTCGGCAACTAATTGCCTACGATCTAAATCATTTTTCTCAACAAACAAATTGCCTAATTTTGGCCAAAGGCCTTAAAATCAATCATTTTTGGCGACAATCGCCCAATCACATCATTTTGGCAAATTAATTGCCTAAATCAAAACATTTTGGCCAAAGGCCTTAAAATCAATCTCTTTGGCGACAATTGCCTAAATCAATCAATCTTTTGGCCAAAGGCCTTAAATCAATCATCTTGGCGACAATCGCCCAATTACATCATTTTGGCAAACTAATTGCCTAAATCAACCAATTTTGGCTAAAGGCCTTAAAATCGATCATCTTGGCGACAATCGCCCAATCAACACTTTTGGCAAATAGATTGCCTAAATCAACACATTTTGGCTAAAAGCCTTAAAATCAATCATTTCGGCAATAATAAGCCTGAACATCAATTTTGGCAATAATAAGCCCAAATATCAACTTTGGCGACAAATCGCTCGACAACCATTTTTGGCACAAATGCCTTAAAACCAACATTTTTGGCGATGAACACCTAATCGAATCAATCGATCCTTTGGCAAAATGCCTAAACAAACATGCACGAAGCATACACACACTCATGCACTAAGCATACACCTTCAAAGCCCTTCAAAGAAGGCATATCGAACTACGTTGACTTTGATCTTCCATTCAAACGGAAGTACGTAGGCACGTTCGGGATTTCACCCCGGGTGGCAAGTCAAAATCACTTAAACATTTCATTAATCCATCATTCACCTTACAAAGCATTCATTCATCGGTTAGTTTATCAGCATGACATAGTCTCGGGATCCACCTCGGGTTCGAAGACCATGCCTTAAACATTGGGATAATTAATCTAGTAACTAGGTTAATTAAAATTGGAGTCACTGGTTTTTCCTGGTTTACCCTAAAATAATTAAACAAGGTGGCGACTCACACATCACGTGCATTCCTATCCTTTATCATATGCATTCACATGCCTATGATATTCGGGGTAGGGGTTCACAGAATGACCATTGTACTAGAATAAACTTTCTTTACTTCTGTATAATGTTGAAAAGAAGTAAGATTAATAAAAGATTTGAATTTCAAAATTTGGTTTCTTATTTTGGGGTTGTGGTCGAAGAATGCAAAACCTTCCTCTCTACTTATTTAAACAAAGATCGACTCATTCGGTGTGAAATGTCTTGGCTGCTGGCCCCTGCCTAAACAAGGAATTCTTGTAAGCCGTTGATCAGAGGAACGAACGCCATTTTCTCAGTGATTTCCCTGGAAGGATCAATAAAACCATGAATAAACCTTGACACTTGCATAAGTTCATGCATACATAAAAGGAGTTACATTTGTTATTTTTATTTGATTTGTGCAGGTAATAAAACAGTCACTCCATTCTTTATTGTTTCCAAGCATAAGCTTTTGTTTTTATAGAATAATTTTTACTTTATGAGTTTTTATTTATTAACCCAAGGGCAGGAGGCCCAAATAACTAACAAATAATTTCGAAAGAAAAGTTTTGTTGTCTCTCGTTGTTCATATGTGCAGGAATTAACAAAGACAGAATCATCAAGATCATTGATTAAAAGGAAAGCAGATACATTTAGATAAAAGCTCATGGCTTGAGTACAAAAGAAAAGCAACAAACGACAGTTTATTCCAATGAGGCCTACCAGCAAAGGTCAACCTCCACAGAACGTGACATCATTGTGGGGTAAAGAACCAGTTGGCATATCCAGGTGTCACAGAATCTTGCATTGTTCCTTCATCTAAATACAAGGTGTTTCGATTTTGCTAACGATCGGCCAAATTAGTCAACAGATGGGGTGTTATGAGACCACTTTCAAAGTTGTGGGCTCGGGGAACACGCTGTGTCATCCCATACTGACGACTGATCCTATCTGGGAAATAGGCCATGGAACGGTCTAGACTGGCATACAACACATAGTTGAGATTCATACTTCCAGTCGTGACCAGTCTAATCCTCCACCAAGGACAAGTCCACCGAATAGTAGGGTTACCACCAAAATCGAAGCGTCTCTGAGACCGAGATTGAAAAACGGCAGGTCCATAAGTTGGAATCAAGCGAGCCGAAACCGGAGGAATCAGGCTTAATTTGTCCAGAGCCCAGGCTTGCAATAGCAATGGACAACCACGATGATGAACATTGAAGTCAGTGATGTGAAGGGCAATATCCCTGACCCAACACATCGTTTCTCCCATGATCATCATGAAGACGGTACGATGGTACAATTGCATGTCACGAACAACGGTCAGAAGTCGGAAATCTCCAATTCCGGGTTGACGATTCTTCATGGCATACACATTCAATAGCAAGAAGCAGCAAGCTCGGATCCAAGGAAGATCTAGATCAGCGGACAAAACCTTGTTCAAGAAAGGTTCCAAGGGAAGACCTTGATCCACGTTTATGCCATCAGGAAGGTAAACTGGGCACAAGGCCACGATCTCAGTTAGATCATACCTAGGACCTGGGGGCAAGGCCGGAGTTTCATCTTGCTCAGGATGATGGTCCATTACAGCACACATTTCCTCATAAGTCGGAGTTACTTTAGAGTCTTCAAACCGGAAAACCATGGTGCTAGGATTAAAATGAGCAACGAGCCAAGAAAGGAAACCATAATCAGGCTTCAAATCTTTAAAGTATTTCAACCAGGTGAGTTGGTTCATAGGAGAAACTCCCCATAGATCATCAGGAATGGACTGGACGAAAGTTGAGACTTGGTGTCGGAAAGCCATGAAAAAGGTTATTTAAGAAACGAGTCTGCTTTGAATCCTGGATGTGACAGAAAGGTGGAAAGAAACCCCATTTGTAGAAGGATAAAGCGACCAATGAACGAACCATTGTCAATGTCCGACATAATAACCACTGTCTGAGGTAGTTGGAAGAACAGTTAAGTATGGACCGCTCGGGTTGGTAAACATTTAAACTCGCATCAATAAGAAGGACGGCTGTACAATAAGGAAGTAGAGTCTTTATGATCGCATTAATCGAGAAAGGATGGTTGAGCCATTGCGTCCGCATTCACTGAGTGGACCGCCCTATCAAGTAAGTACTACGGTACGCTTCCTGTTTGGAAATTGATTTTTGGTCATATTCCGTATTAAGTTCATTATTTTATTCTTTATTCATTTCATTTCGTTTATTCATTTACAATAAATCGATTCACTGACTGCTAATAAGGTGAACCATTTTTATGAACAAATGGGACATTGCTATTTTGTGTTTGGTGTTGTGTTCATGTTTTGTTTTTGCAGGAATAAGACTTCACAGTTATAAAACATAAACACTTGTGATAAAGTAATAAAAATAAAAGTTGTGAAAATATAAATAATATCATAAAAATAATGATATAACTGTACAACTGTTCAAAAATAAATAAATAAATAATAAAACACCGCTAAATGTTCAAAATGTTCAAAAAATGTTCAAAAAATGAAGGAGACGTGCAGCAAGACTACCACCGCCTACGGCTAGGACCAGCAACAGTCGGAGGGGGTGGAGATGGTGGTGCGCCATCCGAAGAAGAGCCATCCTCATCCTCATCAGAAGAGTCGAGTGGGATGCCCTCGACCTCTAATCTCGTCCGAAGCTGCTCCACCTCAGCCTGAAGCCAGCTCACGGCACTAGACTGATGGGACTGATGCCTCCGCAGCCTCCCGTTCTCCAGCTCCTGTAAAGGCAAGCATGTGTAAGAAAATTTACCAACATAATAAGAAGCTAAAAGGTAAATATGTGTAAAGGTCATACCAGCTCGTGCCGCTCGGAGTAAAGCCGGCCGATGTAGGATCGGGCAAACCTGAACCGCTGGCATATCTCCTGATACCTCTGGGCCGGCACCTGCAAACGAGGAATATCCGTTAAAAGATTACTCAGGTACAATACTCTTAACTTTGTAAATTCGGTTTATGACTTACGTGTGTAGCGTGCTCAGGGTCCAACTGCACCGGAGGAAGAGCCTGTCGAAGATCAGCAGGAATGACGATGCCAGATCCCAAACCTAGACTAGGGTCCAATACCACCTCCATATCCGGTGGGAACGGGACGTCACCCAGCACTACACCGGCCGGCCCAGCCGGAGCCGCCGCGTCACCCGCCTCAGCCGCTGCCTCAGCTCGGTAGTGAGCCGCAGTCTTGTGCGTCTTCCGCTCCTACATTAAGTTATAGAGAGTAATGGCATCAGTGGTTTGAAACAGCGAGAATAGTAATAACAGTAAATAAGCAAAAAATCATATGAGTTACCTGGGTGTACTCGAGAACCTCGGGAAGCTGCGCCTGCATCCGAGAGGCAAAGTAAGAGGGGAAGTCGCCGGCGGACAGGAAGTCGTTCGCCGAGAAGCCTCTGTACTCTACCTCTAGGTCCTCCCGGGTCAAGCCTTCCAGCAGACACATATGCTGAGGAGGGGCATGAGGTACCCTCCGCTATGATGGAGCTATCGGAGTGTCAAAAACTCTCTCTCCAAGAAAATAGCGGTCAGCCCAGTATCCTCGCATCAGCAGCCTCGACCGGGTATGCAACTCAGCCACCTCCCGGCACGGGTAGGTCCTCCAGGCCTCGCAATCCCATGGAGTTAGGGACAACTACAAAAGAATAAGAAATCAGTATTTGTTGTATATTGAAAAAGAAGATAAGCTGAAGATTCAGAGGTTCTTTCTGTACTCACATCAGACAGCTCCCGGTCATTAAGGAAGCTCCGCCAGTACTCGGGATCCTCGCCACTGGCATAAGTGTGATGGCAGTGGCGCCAGATAGCGGGGAATCCTCCTGGACTCAACGGGAGAGTCACCGCTCGGACCGTCCGGATAGATGCAGTACTCGTAGGACCACACCTGTAACAGAGACAGAAAATAACATCAGTTAGTTGAACAGTTGAGAATGGCGGATGAAAGAAGAAGAGAAAAAAAGTTAAGAGTGAAAGTGTGTTACCTCCAAAGGCCGGATGAACAGCCAGTTCGACTCACCGCTACCACGGGTCCAGACGTCCAAACCGTGACAGAGATGAGCCAAACCGAGTGTGGCCCAGTCGAAGGACCTGACCTGGCTCAGATCCCGAAGACATGCCAGCACCGCAGGGTCTCCCTTATTCTGGGAGGTGCATAGTAGCTGGGAGGAAATGATATAAAATAAGGACCGAGCAGCCTGGTCCCTCTCCTCCCTAGTATATGCAGGAGAAGCAGGTCGGGCCTCCTCCGGCAACTCCCTCCAAGCCTCCAAGCGGGACCTGATCCTCTCGGCCTAGAACCTGAAGACCATCTCATAAGACATGCACCCCTACACAGTGTATCGGGTCTGTGTCGTAACACCGAGTAGGGAACGGACTAGCTGAGCTCCGATGGCAGCCGTCTAATACCGAGCGTCTAGTGGAGGAACCGGGCCAGTGAAGCGAAGGCCAGTGATGGCAGCATAGTCCACAGGTGTGAGGGTCATCTCCCCAAACCCGAACACAAAAGTGTGCGTGCAGTCGTTCCACCGCTCCATCAATGCATATCGCATAGCTGGCGGGAAACGAGGCTGCGTGCGGCGCAGTCCGGCGGCGTAATCTCTGAATCCTGCAGCGACGACCCGAGCTCACATAGGAGGGTCCAATAAGTCCCAGAAGGCAAAAGCATCAGTGGCTGATCCACCCGAACGGGCCTTGTCCAGATTCACCTGTAAGAAAATTTCAATTTCAATAAATATAAGACTAACAACTGTTCATTTTCTTTTATTGCAGGAAAAATAAAGACCAAATTTCGGTTTGGACCATAGCTGCGTCACACAGCTACAAAGCCGCGTCACGCATCTACACAGCTGCGTCACGCGACCCTGCCCAAGTTGCGCACCTAGAAGCACAGCCGCGTAGCGCATCTCTGCACTTGCGCCACGCTACTCCACAGCTGCGCCACGCAACTGTTTGAGATACGTTGCCCTAAGAACAGATGCGCCACGTAGCCACGAAGTCGCGCCACGCATCTCGCTAACAGCGTCACGCAACTGTTCAAGATTCCTATTCGATTGACGAACAGTCGCGTCACGCAACTGTTCTTCCAAAGAACAGCTGCGTGACGCAACTGTCGAAGGTACGCAGTGTTTCAATTTCGATCTAATTTCACTACGTTTGTGTTGTTCTCATGCAATTTTCAGGGCAAAATCAAGTCGCCTACGGGTACTAACAAGAAAGTATCATCAAATCAAGGCCTAACACAGTTAAAAGGGGTCAATTCTAAGGTTCAAGGCAAGCTAGGGGTTCTGGCGCCTCGAATAGTTGCGTGACGCATCTGTTCACACAACAGATGTGTCACGCAACTGTTCATTCAAGAACAGCCGCGCCACGCAACTCCTACCTACGTGACGCGACTGTTGACGCGGGCGCAAACACAAAAAAAGCAGTTTATCTACTACAGCTACAGATCTAAAGCAGTAAAAACAATAAAATTAAGGAAATTTTTACTTACCTCGGATCGAAAGCCGCGCATCCGACTTGTCTCGTACCGGACTGGAAACTCCGTACCCGACAACGGAAGAAACTGCAACGGCCGCGTCCCGGGGGTCAACGGATTCCGGCTCACCGACACCGGCTCGCCATCGAACGTTGGGATATCGGGTAGGGCCCCGAGAGTCTCCATCTCTTGAGTGTAGGCAGAAGCAAGGATTTCAGGAAGCTGAGACATCTTTTTCAATTGAAAGTTCAGAGAATTTTCAATTGCTTAGGGTTTGTGAATAAGTGAAACTGAATCGGTTATGAAGAAAATTACTTATAGTAAATATTTGGGCCCAAGCCCATTCTTCCGAGCCTAAAAGGACCGATGGGCCCATCACCTTCTTTCAACGCCCAATAAGCCCGTGCGGCCCGTTACCTCTTTCCGAGACCAGCAGGTCCACACGGCCCATTTCAACGGCCCGCAATGGTCCGCTTCGGCAATTTAACGTCGATGCGCGGCACGTACACTTCAGCGATTTTTATCTACTCACCGCAGAGGGGGCAGAAACATCAAATTGCTAGATTACCCTCAGGTAAGTTTTCTTTCGACCACTTTATCATAAAAGGTGTACTTGAAAATGCAGATAACAAATCCTCTGTTAAATCATTTATGCCAAAATTTCTGCATGGGAACATGTGATGTTCCAATATGTTTCTAACAGAAGGCAAGGTCTGTTCGTACACGGACATTGCTATTTTTCTTGTGAACAAATTTTTCAGGCCAACCGGTGATGGTTTTTCGAAGCCGATAGGTCTTACTGATTAGTGATGGTGCAATGCGAAGCTAGTCAGAACAATTTCAAAACAGTGATGATGTATTGCGAAGCTGTTTGAAATTTCTTCCCCAGTCAATGATGTTGAGTTGCGAAGTTGACCAGGGTAAAATCCACATCTTTCGGGCCGATCAAACCGAGCCTCGATGATGCCTTTTCAAAACCGACTGGAGTCGACAAAGCCGACCCAACCGAGCTGAGGAGGTGGCCAGATCAAAGCCTTTCGAGCCGATCAAACCGAGCTTCGAAGACTTTGTTACCAAATCAACATTTTCGAGCCGATCAAACCGAGCTTCGAAGATGTCTCTTTAGATTCTGTGGAAACCGACTAAGCCGATCAAACCGAGCTGAGAAGGTGACCAAATCTTCAAAACCCTTCAGGCCGATCAAGCCGAGCCCCGAAGGTGTCTTCCAAGCCTATCAAACCGAGCTTTGAAGTCATTCACATGTTGGATGGAAACCGATCAAGCCGATCAAGCCGAGCTTAGGAGGTGACCAGTTGATTGATTCAGCATCTTTCCAAGCCGATCAAACCGAGCTTCGAGAGGATTGCCTGATAGAAGGCGCGTCAATGGACCACTTTAACATTAATCGTTTATACAATTAATGATAAAATGGGGGGGCAAACTGTTGACGCGTGATTTTATGCCTCCACCTGACCCGATGATGATATGAGGACAAAGGATAAGGTTTCACAATAAACCGAAAGTGTTTGAACCAAAAATTGAATCAAACCGCCCAAAGGAGCCTGACCTGTGTTAGGGCTGTGTCACGCAGCTAGTACCGCAGCTAGTACCTGCGTGACGGCACTCTTAGCTGCGTCACGCAGCTCTAACAGGACTGACACCTCTGGCGCGCGCCCGTGCAACGGCCTGCACTGTTTGTATGGATACGCGGCAACTGTACGAAAAGTAAGTCGCGTCACGCAGGTTTACGGGTGCGTCACGCAGCTTCTACCCGCGTGACGCGACTGCTCTGTTGCCCTAGCCATATAAATACAACATTTTACAGCAAAAACGGGACTTTTGGCACTTTTGACACTTTGCTCTCATTTTCCTCTAAGAAATACAACTTTCTGAGTTTAGGTATCTAAAAAACGACTAAAGCTCTTTCTCAAGAACTCCACTGAGCAAACTTGAGGTAGATCAAGTCATAGGTATTTAGATTTAAGATCAAAGAAAGATAATACAAAAAGATAAAAAAAGAGGAAAAGAGAGGAAAACAATTTTATTTTCGTGAAAGAACTTGGTGATTGCGCTCCTGGGATTGTGAAACATTATCTCTGAAATCAATATCAGCATATGCAATCCTCAAATCTGAGGGCTAGGTAACGATTCTAACTTTTCTTTTTCGTGTTTTAGTATTCTATCTCTTAAAATCTCATTTTCACATTGTTTGGTTGAATTGTTATTGATAAAACGCAAGTTTGCCCATTGTTGAACTCTTTTGGGTTGGTTTTAATCACTTTAAACAAAAAGAACACGTAAAAAGGGAAGGTTTGAAAGGTAGTTGCGGACCAGAGCAGCCGCGTCACGTAGCTACTACCTGCATGACGCGACTGTTCGTGTCCAAAATCCTTTATTTTGGGTTAGACCACTTGCGTGACGCAGCTGTTCGCGTATTCAGTTTTTATTTTATTTTTATACTCTGTTTAGTGTTTCATTGTAAATAAATAATCAATATGTCTGAGTGTTTTAAATAAACTATGAACAGCTCCGCCACGTAGCTAGAAGTTCCATCACGCGACTGTTCTTCATAGAACAGCTGCGTGACGCGACTGTTCTAGTCTACAGGATCATAACTAGAGTTCCGTCACGCGACTGTTCTTCATAGAACAGCTGCGTGACGCAACTGTTATAAGTTCCAGAATAAGAGACAAGAGTTGCGTCACACGCCTATTCTTCGTAGGACAGCTGCGTGACGCAACTGTCTCCCAGTTTTCATTTACTTTTGTTATTTTATTTTAACTCCACGTCATTAAGTAGATTTTAATCCTAATCCAGGAAATGGTCAATTATGGGCAAATTAAGTTTTAATCAAGCAAAGTCGATTAATTATTGATGATTATGAGATTTTTAAGATTTTATTTCTCATCGCTTATTATTAATTACATTACTAAACTCGGTTTGTGGCCCGCCTTTAACCATAAGGCAAGAGCGGGTCTTTTACTTTATTTGATATGTATTATGGATGGATGATGGATGATATGATTTATCTGTGATGAATGCAATGAATGAATCAAATTGGGACGGCTAATTAATTTTCCACATAGGAACTCGGTTCGATTTATTCGGGTTGGGTTTAAACAATTCGGTTTTTTCTAAAATAAAATCAAATTAGAAATCGTAGGTTAAAAGAGGCCGGTTTTCCGGGCGTCGGCTTCCAACGGGCCGACGTACCCAATTCCCTTACCTAGAACCTCATTGGTTCGCCTGACCAGTTTTTTTAAATAAAAGGCCTTGAATAAAATGGGTTAAAATGGAATCACTTTTACGAAATAAAAAATGGAAACGGTCCCATTGCCGAAAAAATGGGTGGGGACTAAAAATGATTTATAAGACCGATTTATCGGCATCACATATCCAAAGAGGCTTTTATCACCATTTTCCAAAATAAACACACAACAATAGACCCATGATTTTCTCCGGGGGGAAAACAAATACATATCGTAGAACATACCCAGAAGGAGGAGAAGTTTGTGCTAATAAATGACAGCTGCTTGAACAAAATCAAGAAAGTTAGCTGCATGTCTCCATGGATATCTTTCTATTTGTAAAAGAAAAAAGAGAAGAAAAGAGAAAAAATCATCAGCAAAAAAAAAGGCAATAACATAAGAAAAGCAAAGTAAAGAAATTTAATAAACAAAGGGAGGTAGCGACTTACCCGATCCAACTCAAGCCATTCAGTAGCTGTCAAAACATCTTGATGTCTGAGGTAGTGTGAGAATACCTATTATTGTACCGTCATACTAAGCCTCGAGGAAGATTTCTCATATTTACCCATCCCTCGAAGTCAAACAAGCTAGGCGTAGGGAGGACCTTGTGCTCACAAGCCCATATCTACATCATACATAACCCAAAAAATAGTGAATAAGAGGAAGACCAAGAATAAAAATAGAAAATAGACACTAACCAGAAGATGTGATTTTATACCTCGATGGTCCACTTGTAGTCGACCTTTAAGTGCTCCCCTCAGATGCACAGGTCCATGCCATAATATAGATAAGACAGGGTAGCAGCTCCCCAGTTGAACTGCCTGGTGGCATCCAGGTCCTGAAGTAGTGGAAGTAATGCCAAGTCCACATCATTACCATAGTTTGTGAATAAAGTGGTCAACAGCAGATAGAATATGTAGGCTCAAGCCACCACATCCACGTCCATCTCGACCACCTGCTCCCGGGGCATCTCCTGATAATGAGTATATATGCTCTCACACCTGACCCTTTGGTCAGAGATAGTGGGCTCTATGCCAACAGCAGCTCGGAGACTCGCTCGCAGGCCTGGACGGTCCAGCGTCCTCATCCTGTCATCAAAGACAACTGACTGTCCTCCAAACGGCAACCCAATGATGGCAGTAAAATATATTAACGTGATGTTCATCTCACCAACGACAGATGCAATGTATGTGCCGAATTCATCCACCGCTCCATCAACACCATTATGCTAGACGGCAGAGTCCGCCCTTGCACCCGAGGAAGAGTGTCCATGAAACGGCCAAAGCCTGCCTCTTGGATGCGCTCTTAGACCTGTTCAGGAAGCCGATCGAACCATTCACTCGCTGTACAGGTGTTGCCGCCAGATTTCCCGCACCTCACGCCCTTTTGTCAAATAATTCACTGTAAGTATGCTAACAAAAGTGAGAAGGCACGTGTTTTTATATTTTGATGCAGGTAAGTGAGGAAAGATGATAAAAACACAAAAATAAGGAATAACAGCCACTGTGGCACAAGCCACTGCACAAATGGCGCAAGCCACAAGACCTATGAAACACACCACAGGCCCGCAGACTAGCCAAACAACACTTACAGTGGTGCATGCCATAGCTATTGTGGCACATGCCACATACAGTGGCGCACGCCACAGCGGCCCGCTAGAGGCCCAAAATGCCCAAATCATCCAAATCATATAAAATCTAGTCTAATTTCTGGTTTTGAACTCAATATTTGCATGTTTCTAGCCTTAATAAAGCAATAAAAATAAAGAAAAGGTTACAGAATACCTCAATCGTGCCACAACAAAGGTGGCTGGTAAAAACATGTCGCAAACTAATCGAAGTTCCCACATCTAGAATGAACTCCCATAGTTTCATCCCGTCATCCACAAGACGAGTCACAGGGTCAATCACTGCATCACCCAAAAGCCAGTCTGCTACATTCTCGGCAACCATGTGTTTCGATTGCAAGAGGGAGCAAAGAGAGGATTAAAGAGAATAGAAGTTCAAAAGTGCAATTGAAAGTGACAAATGAGTGTCACTTTCACCTTTTATAAGGAATAATGGGTCCATGGGCCCGACTTAAGCCTTCGGGCCCAATTTCGCCCAAAGGCCCACTTATTGCGTCCAGCTCTTATACTTAGTCGGCAACTCATTGCCCACAGGTCAGCTTTTCTCATTTTACGTGCCGCGGCACAATTTTCAACAACACTCACATAATCACACGCTCGATCACATGTTTTAAATACAAATGCAAAGTCACACAAATCCACATGTTCATATGAATTCGCGCCCACATACAAATTCACATGAGTTCACATGAAATCATGAATTTTTTATGTACAATCACTCACTTCTATGCAGAATCACGTGACACACTCGCACGCTTTTTTCACCTAATCACAGATGTGTCTAACCATAACCAGCCGAAGTGCCTCTTCTTCTGTGTTGCAAGAATTATTTTGTAGGAACCTCCCGAAGTGGAGCATTCTCTAAGCCATCCAAAGGGGTGCACCTCCCAAAGTGGAGCTTTTCCTAAGCCGTCCGAAGTGGCGCACCTCCTAAAGTGGAGCATTCTCAAAGCCGTCTCAAGTGACACATCTCCCAAAGTGATGCATTTCAAAAATCGGGTTGACCGAAGTGTCATACTCATTCATCCGTTAAAGTCGTCCTAGTGGTGCACCCCTGAAGCCGTCCCATGTGGCGCATCTCATTTCACCTTTCACCGTCCGAAGGACAACCTCTTAAAGAGGAGCATTTCAAAAACCGGGTCGACCAAAGTGTCGTACTCATTCATCCGTTGAAGTCGTCCTAATGGTGCACCCCTGAAGTTGTCCCATGTGGTGCATCTCATTTCACCTTTCACCATCGGAAGGAAAACCTCCCGAAATGGACCATTCTCAAACCAAAGCCGCCAACTAATGCAAGATAGCCGCAGAAGTCGTCAACAGCCACCCTGACGCAATTTGCCCACTGACAAATGTTGTAATGGTACCGTAAGTCTCCCGATGCAGCTTTTCAAAGTCCCCCTAGGAACTCTCCGAAGGACAACCTTCCAAAGTGGAGCATTCTCAAACTAAAGTAGCCAACTAGCGCAAGATAGCCGTAGAAGTTGTCAACAGCCACCCTAACATAATTCACCCACCTGCAAATGTCGTAATGGTACCATAATTCCCCCAAGATAAGTTTTCAAATCCACATCAACAAAGCTGCCAGAATGGCACATTTCATCCATTAAAATCGTGCGTGTCATGCAAACCAGGTAAGTATTTTCTTACTTAAGCGTCTACTTTACACTTTGATAACATTTTGCTTGAAAAGAAAAATATTATCAAAGTGGGGGCAAACTATAGACGCTTAAATTTTGCCCCTAAAAGGTTCAGTGATGATACAACATTTTTCCCATAAAATTCGATTGAGGTTCTCGATCGCCCCGATTTTTGGATCGATGTTCCGTGGCTGAGATTACCGATGTGTTTAACCATTTTTACTTTTTCATTTTACCAGCGTTTCACGGCAAAACCAGGCTCAGGAAATGCGTCGAGTAGCTCGACACACTTCCCAGTGCACCGTCTCATTTCGCATGCCACCTAGTCCAATTTTGTAAAAGTGGACCTGGTCCTGTTGCAGGGCCTAACAATGACATTTTTGCCACGTCAGCCCTAAATGGGGCCACCCACCCTCAAAGGTCTATAAATAGGCATTGGGGCTAGGTTTAAGGGGGAGGATTTTTGAAAACAAGGGGAGACTCTTGCATTTTTAAAACTCAACTCAACAATCCTAAGGCAACTAGTGTGTTAAGCTTGGATTCAAGTTGAGGTCTAGCATCTAATCAATCAAAAACCCCTTGTGATCAATCTAAAATCCTAAGAACACAAACTTTAATCTTGAAACTCTAAGCATTGAATTGAAAACCAAGGACTTAGGTTCTTCATCCATTTTTCATTCAATCTCCAAGTGGAACCACCAAAGGTAATTTCTAAGAACCTTTAATCTATCTTCTCTTCTTTTTCGGTGTTTAAGTGTTGACGCATGGTTTTATGCCTCCACCTAACCCAATGATGATATGAGGACAAGCCATTAGGCACATAGATTGAAAGCTTGAAAATATAAAAAGAACATAAAAAAGAGAAAAAAAAAAGAGAAAAAAAGGTTTTATTGCTAAGATTGGGCATTGAACATTTCTGGGATCGTGAAGTTTCATCCCTAGATCAACCATAACGTATGCAATCCTCAAATCTGAGGGTTAGGTAATCATCTAAACCATTCTTTTGCATTTTTTAGTTACTTATTTGTGAAAATCTCATTTTCTTAGTATTTTGGTTAGTTTGGTTTTGATTAAACTACATTTTGCCCATTTCTGAGTGTTTCTGAATTATATTAAACCTCTGTTGATAAAAAGAACACGTAAAAAGAGTAGTTTGAATGGTAGTTGCGGACCAGGGCAGCCGCGTCACATAGCTATTACCTGCGTGACGCGACTGTTCATGTCCAAAAGTCTTTAATTCGAACTGGACCACCTGCATGACGCAGCTATTCGCATACCCAGGATACTTTTATATTTAATGTGATATTTTGGATGAATAATCAATAAAACTAGGAATTTCAATAAGTCGCGAATAGTTCCGTCACGCAGCTGAGAGTTCCGTCACGCGACTGTTCTTCGTAGAACAGCTGCGTGGCGCAACTATACCTATTTCCAGTAATATGAATAAGGGGAGCTGCGTCACGCGACTGTTCCTTATGGAACACCTGTGTGACGCAACTGTCCTAAAATTTCAGTATATTTTCCTTATTTCATCTTAATTTCATATTATTAAGTAGACTTTAATCTCAATTCAGAAAATGATCAAACATGGGCAAATTAAGTTTTAATCAAATCAAATCGACTAATTATTAATGATTATGAGGTTTTAGGATTTATTTCTCTTTGTTTATTATTTATCATATTATCGAATTCGGTTTGTGGCCCGCCTTTAACCATAAGGCAAGAGCGGGTCTTTTATTTTATTTTAATATGTGTTATAGAAGGATGGTGAATGATATGCTTTATTTGTGATGAATGCAATGGATGAAATTAATTGGGACGGTTAAAAGAGGCCGGTTTATCCGGGCGTCGGCTTCTAACGGGCCGACGTACCCAATTCCCTTACCTAGAATCGTACTTGGTACGCCTGACCAGTTTCACCAAAAATAAGAGGCCTTGAATAAAATGGGTTAAAATGGAGTCACTTTTACAAAAATCAAAACGGTCCCATTGCCGAAATAATGGGTGACGACTCAAAATGATTTATAAGACCGATTTATCGGCACCATATATCCAAAGGTTTTGTCACCACTTTTCCAAAACAAATATCAAAACCAAAAAATACAAAGCAACGATTTTCTCCGGGGGAAAACAGTTTGGCGACTTCACTAGGGATTTGCAACCCACTAATCCCCGGTTGTTTTTAATAACCAATGTAGTGGTTGCAATTAGGAATTGACTCTAAGCCTACTTTTTTAAATAAAATTGGTTAGAAAAGCCGATGGAAAATTATTAATCGTCCGTATGTGTTTAATTACTTCCTTTTTCTTTTCTAGGATTTTTGCATTCATTTGCATTTCTCTCTTCTCACCTCATTCTACCCATACTACCCTTCGGTACTGGTGTTAAATTTGACGATGGATTTAGCCTAGACCATGCGATTTAGGTGCATCCATCCGAGAATTAACATTACTACCAACCGCAAGCCTAGTACCTCAAAGGTGAGTCAAAAGGAGTAGGCCCAATAAAGCCCGAATCCTGTTTGCGAAACCCAGACTTTGTTAAACCCAATAAAGACCAAAGCCAATGCATATAATTGAAAACCTTAGTTACTTCCCCTAAGGTGCACCCGATCTATGTGCTGTTGATATGTCGCATCCATTTCCGAGAGTTTATTTCGTCAATCTCAAAACCCCCTGTTGGTGTCGAGATTAGACCAATACCTAGGAAACAGATGTCGGAATTTATACTAATGGAATCCGTGTGTGGGAGGAATAAGGTTGGAAGGCATGCATTTCCCAACTCCCGTTCCCCTGTTTGCTATAAACTGTACATATGTTGTGACATTCATGCACCATGTAACACCTCCCTTTTCAGCCATGCATTAATAAGAGCTAATGCTCGGTATGGACATTTGATCTTGATGTTGAGACCGGATCTCAAATTCATTATTAATAATATAATACAATTACTTATAGTGAACTAATACCCAAAAGAAAAGGGAGTTATAAGGGGGTTGCAGTTCCTTTGTATTTCAACATTTCTCGTATTATCTGAAAATAAGTGAGAGATTATAAAATTTTATAACAAAATAAAAGAAAATCCTGCTTGGGACCATATGTTCCAAGGCAAAAAGTAAGGATATAAAAATAATAAACGACAAAAGTAAAATCCCGCTCGGAAATCCTTTCATTCCGAGGCAAAAGTTAGGGATTCGAGAGAAAATAGTCAACCGTAGATCCAAAAGGAACGATTGACAACAGATAATGCTTGAAATGTTCAAATACAAAATAAGTTATTGATGCATTATTTATATCGAATTTTTGATCCGGTCGTTGAAATCGAGATCTTATTTCCATATCGGTTTTAGCGCATTAGAAATGCATTCTCCATCCTATGTGCTCTCCTTTTCACATGCATACATACAGGACCCTCTGTAATTCAGAATTTTTTTTGTTAGAATTGATCCTTCCCGGGAAACTACTTTGAGAGTTTGGAATCGGCACCCCGGTCAGCGTTTAATCAGAACATCCCCAATCCCCGAATTTGCTCCAGTCAGCTCCGTGAATCAGTCCAGTTCATCAGATCCAGAATCCAATTCAGATCCAGCAGAAATGGCGGATAATACAGAAAATGAGACCGGATTTTCTGAAGCTCAGATAAGGACCATTGCTCAAATTGTGGCTGCGGCTCTTGCTCAGGACAGGGCCCAAAATCAGAATACTCCCCCTTCGGGTAGCCAACCTGTGGCTGAAGAGAGACCGATCCCGGAACCTGTGTCAAGTAAACAGGCTTCCGTGGGAAACACTGTCCCAGTCGAAAGTGATATGCTCAAGCAACTCGCCGATCTGAAAGAAAGGTTCGACAAGTTGGCGGCAGTAAAGGAGAAAGACCCGGCCACCAATTTTCATATAACTGAGTATGTTCTACACCCCACCAGTTCGGCCTCATTCAAGACCTTCAAGCATTCTATATTTGAAGGAGATAATGATCCTTGTTCTCACTTGTCTGAATTTCTCCAAGTATCCCAAATGAACCGGTATAATGAGGAAGATGTTTTGCGAGCATTCCCGCAGACACTACACAAGGACTATCGGAGGTGGTATGACGGTTTAGACGAGGAGGTTCAGAAGAATTGGATCAAACTGCAGACAGCTTTTCTCAAACATTTCAAGACTGAAGAGAGTGATGAGTTCAGCTTGCGTGATTTGGAGAGTTTGAGACAAGGGAAGGACGAAAGCTTTTCTGATTACTATAGAAGGTGGAGGACCAAGCTGTATAGAGTTCAGACAAGGCCAAAGGACAAAGAACTGATCAGAATCTTCAGTAGGAGTTTGTTACCCTTCTTCAAGGAAAGAATGTTGACTCAGCCTCTCACTGATTTTTCCTTGGTTCAAAATGCCGGTTTAAACATCGAAGAATTGTACAAGGAAGAAAAGAAGAAGAACAGAGGGTTTGGTAACTACCGGACTTCATATGGTGATAGAGTTGTCGGAAGCAGTAATCAGAATCAGTCAGGAACCAGTAATGCCGTAATAGGTGCAGTTAATGAGAGAACTAGGAGAGAGTTCACTGACTTAGGAAAACCTTTGAGCACAGTACTGAGATCTTGTATCAAGAACGGGGTGTTGTCGAAGCTGCCAGTCGATCCGACTAAACCCGTGCGAGGGAGGTATATGGACCGAAATTGTGATTACCATCAGTGCAAAGGGCATTCGACTGATGAATGTTTCAAATTAAGGCACGACATTCAAGATTTGATTGACAGTGGAAAAATTACCAAGCCCTCGGAAAAGGGCAAGCCAAGCACTAAGAATAATCCGCTTCCTCAATATCAATACAATTACCCGCCTCGTAAGTCTCAGTCGGGTGGATCGGTCAATGCGATTGGGAGCGGGTTACCAGAAGAAGTGGTATTAGCTGAAGCAGAATGGGAAGAGCGGATGTGCGCCATGTTGAACATATGGGACGACTGTAGCAGTGATGAGGAAGAGAAGGTGCCAGTGAAGATTGAAATCGAGAAAAGTATCACTGTGAAGGTAGGCGACGTGCCGGAAGATGAAGATGAGCAACTCCAGCTGGCCATTCAAAAGAGTTTGGTCGATCAAGAAGAACAATGGTATTACAGCAGTGAAGAAGAAGTGAATGAAGTAGGTGTTCAGAGCTTGACCCGCAGCGGGCGAGTGTATAATCCCGAGAGCAGTATGCACACTAAGGGAAAAGGGATTGCTGTGGACGGGACGAAGAAGAGAATGACAGAGAAGGGCGGAGAAGAGCCGAATGAGAAGAAGAAAGAGGAAGAGATAGCTAAAGGGCAGAAGAAGACTGCTGAGATGGGAGAAAGTAGTCAGAACAAGACGCTTAATGGGGTAACTGCCAGTTCGGTGCTGAGTCAATTACAAAGAACCAGAGCAGACATTTCGATATGGGATTTGCTGATAGCATCTAAGGAGCACAGAGAAGCTTTACTTGAAGCTATGACTTTCGTCAGAGTGCCGGCTCGAATTCAAAGTGTTGATATGATCAATGTGCTACAGCGGAGGATAGGCGAAGTCACTTTCTTTGACTCAGACCTGCCACCAGAAGGAAGGAACCACTGTAAGCCACTGTATATTCAAATTGCCGTCAATGGACGAGATACTAGGAATGTGATGGTGGATAATGGGTCCGCACTGTGCGTATGTCCGTTGAAAATGCTGTCCAAATTTAAAATTGAAGAGTCAGAGCTTAAGCCGTCAAACATGGTGGTCAAGGCTTATGATAACACTATGCGGAATGCAAAAGGGACTTTCAAAGCAAAGATATCCACAGGGGCAGTGGAAAGTTGGGTAGACGTGGTTGTGCTTGACATCCTAGCCAACTATGCTCTTTTGTTAGGAAGGCCGTGGCTCCATCCCCTAGGTGCGGTTCCATCCACTCTGCACAGAAAAGTAAAAATCCCGTGGGGTACAGACGTGGTAACCGTTAACGCACAAGAGGATCTTAATGTGGCTACAGTGGAAGGTCTAGAACTGGCGGTACCGTTATCAGGCTTCCAAGTGGCAGTGATTGATGCATCCATCACCAAGAGCAAGAGTGCAGTAAACAGCATGAGTCCTTTTTCTAGAAAGATGATGAAGAAGATGAATTGGCAGTACGGCAAAGGTTTGGGCCGCGAGTTGCAAGGAAGGTTTGAGCCTCTTTCATCAGCATCCGGGCAGCAAGACAAGCGCGGGCTGGGGTATTTTGAAAGTAGAAAGAAAGAAAGATATGAGATTCGATCTCCGGTCAGAGGGTCAAATTTGAATCAGATTTTCTTTGTTCCACAAGCTGAAGGGGAATTTCAGAGCAGAGGAAAAACATATCCCGGCTTAGAGATATTTATGAACGATTATGAAGAGAAGCTGGTCAAGTCGCCCGAGCCTTCTTTGGAACAGTTGATGGATGGAACCGAGTTCATGGTATGCATGACAGAAGCAAGTACTGAATCTGATTGGTCAAAGAAGATATCTGAGTTTGAAGACTTTTTGGGGATTGGGGATGAAGCTTCCAAGTCAGTGCAAGAGCAGAAGGCCAAGGCACGGATCCTCCAATCTGTTCTAGCTGCTGAAGATGTAGAAGAGGCAGAGAGGAAGGCAAAGAAGGCGATAGAGCAGGGAAAGACCAAGAAAGAAACTACCTCGGCGGAAGAAGAAGAAGGCGCAGACGCTGATGAAGTGGTCCAGGCAATAAAAGACACTTGTAATGAATGTATTGAACAGGCAGTTAACCCTGTGTTTTGTTTTTCTGATGCTTGTTTTGAGAACAATATGGATGGTTTTCCTCTTTTATTTCAATCAATGGAAGTGAACTTTGACTATTTGTTTTCTTATTTTCCTGATTGTCACCTTCATGGCATTGATTATACCACTCGCATATTTGACATAAACGCATTGCATAATTTTGCATTTAATTTAAGCACCACCGAAGATCCTAAAATAATTGAAATCGGATTAGACTTCAAATCTGAGCTCAGACAGGACCTTCAAGAATGTATCAAAAGAAATTCGGAGGTATTTGCCTGGAGCTAAGCGGACATGCCAGGGATTGACAGATCAATAGCAGAGCACTTCATTCCTACTGATTCGAGTATTAAGCCAGTAAAGCAGAAAAGGAGAAGGGTCAGACCAGAATGGCAGGACAAGATCAAAGCTGATGTCCAGAAACAGTTGGATGCAGGATTCTTAGAAGTAGTACACTATCTGGAGTGGTTGGCAAATATAGTCCCAGTGTTGAAGAAAGATGGCAGGATAAGGGTCTGTGTCGACTACAGGGATCTGAACAAAGCCTCGCCCAAGGATGACTTTCCACTTCCACACATAGATGTTTTGATAGACAGTGCTGCTGGGATGGGATGTTATTCTATCATGGACGGGTTTTCAGGGTAGAATCAGATATTGATGGCCTTAGTGGACAAACATAAGACCGCTTTCACCACAGACTTCGGAACATTTTGCTACAGAGTGATGCCGTTTGGACTAAAGAACGCCGGGGCAACATATCAGAGGATGGCTACTACGTTATTTCATGATATGATCCATAAAGGATTGGAAGTGTATGTAGATGATATGGTGATCATGACAAAAACACAGGAAGAACATACAGAGATGCTGGAGAAGTTCTTCACACGGGTCAAACAGTACAATTTGAGACTTAATCCTAAGAAGTGTGTATTGGGAGTGACAAAGGGAAAATTGTTAGGTTTTGTGGTAGGACCTAACGGGATTGAGGTTGACCCGGATAAAATAAAAGCCATTCAGGATATGGAGCCGCCAAGAACAGAACGGCAGGTGAGAAGCTTCCTGGGTAAGATTCAGTACATCAGCAGGTTCATTTCAAGGTTATCCATCACCTGTGCTCCAATTTTCAAATTACTGAAAAAGAATCACCCAGTCAAGTGGAATGAAGATTGCCAGAAAGCGTTTGACCATATAAAGAAATACTTGATGAATCCACCGGTGCTTAGTTCACCAAGACCAGGAGAACCTTTGATCTTGTACCTATCTATAGAAGATGCAGGATTGGGAGCGATGTTGGTACAGCCGGATACCGCTGGAGTAGAGAAAGCTATTTACTACATCAGTAAGAAACTGTTGCCTATCGAAGAGAAATACAATCTGATTGAGAAAACATGCATGGCAGTAGTGTGGTCGATAAAGAAACTGAGGTCGTATTTTGATTCTTTCAAGGTCACTTTTGTCTCCAAGATCGATCCACTGAAGTATTTGCAGAGAACGCCTACTCTAGAGGGACGGTTGTCTAAGTGGTTGATTCAAATGTCTAGTGTGGATGCAGAGTTTGTAACGAAAAAGACGGTCAAAGGTCAAGCAGTGGCGGAATTCCTAGCAGAAAACCCTGTGACAGATGACGAATCTTGGGAATTGGAGTTTCCGGATGAACATTTGCTGAATATCGACACAGGAATTTGGAGATTATACTTTGATGGATCAGCCAACAGAAACGGAGCTGGGGCTGGTATTGTTATAGAAGCACCCAATGGCGAAGTTACAACCATGTGCAAGAGACTATTGTTCCCGGTCACTAACAACATGGAAGAATATGAAGCGTGCATCATGGGAATGGAAGCTCTTCTTGCATCCGGCGCTAAGGAGGTCGAAGTAATAGGAGATTCTTTACTGGTTATTGAGCACGCCAACGAGAGATGGAAGGTAGAACAGGAAAGATTGAAACCCTATGTTGAGTATTTGTTGAAGAAGGCAGCACTATTTGACAAGATCACTTTCACTCACATAGGAAGAACCTATAACAAAATTCCAGACGCCTTGGCAAACTTAGCGTCGGCTTGGCAGGATTTAAGCAAAGTTCCGAAGAAGCCATTTATCATTACCACAACCAATATCCCGTGCTATCAAGAACATTACGTGCATCAGGTGGAGTCGGAGGAAGAACCCTGGTTTACGGATATCCTGAGGTATATGAAAGACGGTACTTTTTCTGACGATGCGACGAAAGAAGACCGTGCTGTCTTAAGGAAAATGGCTCTACACTATGTCCTAGCCGATGGCGAACTCTATAAGAAAACCTGGGATGGGATGTTGCTGCGATGCGTGAGTGAGACAGAAGGAGATGATATAATGAGAAAAGTTCATGAAGGAGTCTGTGGTACCCATCTAAGCGGTATGAGTTTAGCAAGAAAGATCATGAGGCAAGGTTATTTTTGGATGAAGATGGAAGGCGATTGTGTCCAGTATGTGCGCCATTGCAAAGCTTGCCAATATCACGACAATAGGAGCCACTTACCTGCCGTTGAACTCCATCCGACAACTCCTTCGTGGCCTTTTTCTGCATGGGGCATAGACGTCATAGGTAAAATTTCACCTGCAGCATCCAACGGTCATCAGTATATATTGGTTGTAGTTGACTACTTCTCTAGATGGATCGAGGCTCAATCTTACAGAATCTTAACTGACAAGCACGTGGCAAGATTTATTGAACAGAACATTTTTTGTCGCTATGGCGTTCCCCATCACATAGTTCCAGATAATGGTTCTCATTTTCAAGCAGAAGTTGGCCAATTGCTTTATAGATATAAGGTTGAGCATCACCATTCTTCTCCTTATCACCCTCAGGCCAATGGTGCAGTAGAAGCTACAAATAAGGAGATCAAAAGAATCCTGTCAAAGATGTGCGAAAGGTATAGAAGTTGGGCTGAGAAACTTCCTTTTTCGCTCTGGGGGCATCGCACTACCTTCAAGGCAGTAAATGGAGCTTCTCCCTTTGAATTGGTATACGGGATGGAGGCAGTGTTACCGGTAGAGCTCGAAAAGAAGTCTCTCAGAGTTTTGGTAGAAGCTGGTCTGACCGAAGAAGAATGGGTCAAGAAGAGGTATGAAGATCTGGCACTCTTAGACGGAAGAAGACTGAATGCTCGATTCCAGGATCAGATGAGAAAAAGGAGGATTGCTCGTTTCTACAACAAGCGGGTACATCCAAAGGCTTTAAAGAATGGAGATTTGGTGTTGATCAGGTTATTGGATCATGAAGCCCAACATCATCCTGGTGGGAAATTCAAACCCAACTGGCATGGGCCGTTCAGAATTCAGAAGCTACTACCTAAAGGCGCCGTCGAATTAGTCACTATGGAAGGAGAGCCTGTCAATCGAATTATCAATCAAGATCAAATGAAAAGATTTTATGTCTGAGATGATGATTTCAAAAAAAAAAAAAAATGCTAAGTTGAAAACCGGAAAAGGGCGGCTTAGGCAAGAAATGAGCTCGCTAGGTTGAAAACCTGCAAGGGCGGCCTAGGCAAAAGTTAGAGCATAAAAAAAAATGCAAAATAATGATAGTAAAATCTTGGGATTAACGCGTGGTGCTTAGCTTAAATGCAGAATTCATGCCATGCGTTCGTGACAGATTAGTGACTGATTGCTCAATGCCATCAACTTGACTCGAAGGAGAATAGGAAATCAAGTAGTTAGAGCAAATGACCATTGTGTTGGAATAAACTTTCTTTACTTCTGTATAATGTTGAAAAGAAGTAAGATTAATAAAGGATGTGTGCTTTAAAATTTTTGTTTTTGTCCTGAAATTACGGTCGAAGAATGCAAGACCTTCCTCTCTATTTATTTAAACAAAGATCGACTCACTTGGTGTGAAGTGTCCTGGCTGTTGGCCCTGCCTAAACATTGAACTTTAAAAAAAAAAAAAAAAAAAAAAAAAAAAAAAAAAGACAGTGATCAGAGGGACGAACACCATTTTCTCAGTGATTTCCCTGGAAAGATCAATATAAAACCATGAATAAACCTTAGCACTTGCATAAGTCCATGCATACATAAAGGAGTTGCATATATTATTTTTATTTGATTTGTGCAGGTAATAATGCAGTTACTCCATTCTTTGTTGTTTCCAAACATAAGCTTTTGTTTTTAACAAGAATAATTTTTTTTTTACTTTATTGAGTTTTCATTTATTAACCCAAGGGCAGAAGGCCCAAATGACTAACACAGCAAATGATTTCGAAAGAAAAGTTTTGTTGTCTTTCATTGTCCATATGTGCAGGAATTAATAAAGACAGAATCATCAAGGCCATTGATTAAAAGAGAAGCAGATATATTTAGATAAAAGCTCATGGCTTGAACGCAAAAGAAAAAAAAAAAAAACAACAAACAATAATTTATTCTGAGAAGGCCTATCGGCGAAGGTCAACCTTCACAAAGCGTGACATCATTGCGGGGTAAAGAACCAGTTGGCATATGCAGGTGACACAGTATCCTGCATCATTCCTTCGTCTAAATGCACGGTGTT